>NC_056731.1:1262432828-1262552828 GCF_019279795.1 Protopterus annectens
TGTACTTGGGGATGTGGTGGTATGAATATGGGTTGGCAGGGACACAACCTCAGCAGTAGTTACAACACTGAGGGTCAATCTACTGGATAGATCCAGGGTATGCATGCTACAGTTTCACCATTCTCTGCACCACCTGCCCATGACAGCTGGCTCTTCTAGAAGTTGCACTGGATGTACCCTGACTCTGGGTAGAGGCTGGTGTGCTGTGTGAATTTGAGTGACATCTGCTATGAGATGTGCCACTGTGGTAATGGCCATGACCACGGGGACCTCTTCTTGAGGGGGAATAAACCTCCATGACACATGTTGCTGTGGAAGTGCCAACACTGCGGAAATGGGATCTTGGTCATCCATGACCATGTTGGCTATCATCTCTTGATGTAGCAGTTGACCTACTTTGTTGATAGCTCCTCATCCTGACAGTGAAGAGAAGACATTGTACATTACAGTATGTGACTGAGTCTATGTAAACAATCACACATTTGGGACATGCATTCCCATAGGTCATCACACCCTGCATCACCCTTATCATCTCCACCATGGCTGTGGTGATACTAGCCTGTGCCTCCATGATGGCCCAGCACATACACTAGGTTATAACAACTGACACACCAATCTCTGGGACCTCAATGGATGGTAGCAACCTTGTCTCCAGTGAGTGCCATTACCCAGCTTCCTGTATCAACCTCTCTGCCCATGCATTCTGCTGTATGCTGGTGGCCAGCACACTTCCCTGTTTGACAGCATCCCTATTAACTTGTTCTCTCTTTAAGGTGTGTGTAGAATAGGTATCTGAAGACATAAAGGCTGTGTCGAAGGACTTTTCTGGGCATTCAGTGGTCACATTTCCTGTGCCCAACACATGCGCTCTATATTCCGTGACTGTGTCAGCTCATCCTCACCATCATTTTCAGAGGCTGCAGATCCTTCAACATCTGGTGGGGAAAGTTCCACAATGCTGGTGATGAGTAAAGAATTACCTGTGAATATGCCAAAGCACAAAATATCCAGCATAAATATGACCCAGTACTAGAAGTATACATGCAATATGAGTTTTACAAATGTAAACATGATAACAAGTAGCACTTTTTTTACATATCTTGTACAAATGGCTGTGAATGGTGAACCCATGTACCATAAATCAGGGGAGCTATGGTAATTTGGACAGTGGCTAAATAAAGACGACTTACAGGTATTCTTACACAGGAATGGGTTTATATACCTGGGCCTCTCCACTGTGTTGTCTCTGGGACCTACCCAACTATACCCCAACATTCAGCACTGCAATGTGCAACTCTATAGAGGTGCCACTTCCTCTAAGATAAGCCAGGAACTCCTGAAAGGTGGCATACTCAACTGTCCCACCTGTTGGTCAACTTTTCTGTGTCAGGAATTGTGCTGTGTATTAGGAAGCATGTATAATGTCACTGAACCTGCTGTGTGCCATTTCATAACTGAAGTTGTCGCCACCAACCACATTGACGTCTGACACAATATCATCCCAGGCATAACCTCAGTAGGCTTGATTAGCTGCTGTCATTCATGAAGATGGAAAGCCTAGAGTTGTGCTCCATTCAGTCATGGATGATTTAACAGACGGTAGAGTCACCAGTGTTCTGCTTTCTCTGGTTTAGGTATAACTGTTGGAAAAAAGCTGTATTATCAGCCTTGTTCCTGCATGGCCTTGCCAAATTCATACATCTTCATCAGCTCCCCTTTTGGCCATAGTGCATGTGCTTTGTGTGACTGAAAGTTTTGTATCTGTAGACACAATTAAATTTAGGCACATAAGTTTACTAAGGAACCCCCCCCCCCAAAAAAAAAAGCATTAACTGTACCATTACAAGCAAGTATGGTGACATGATTGTTTATCTGAGGGTTAAATGTACTTTTGCAACTGACATATGTGCAATGTATACAACAGACACAAATATGAGCTGATAGATGAATCTCACATTATGCTTAATAATCCTTCAGCCCATACAGTGCTCTACTCTTACAGTTCCTCTCTCATTTTATCTTCCCAACACACTTACTGAAAACCCATCTCACTTTTTGTCCACAAGTGCAATAGCACTTCAAAAGACAGATTTGTAAAAAGTACCACTTTAACCTTGTAAAACGAGAGGCAAAGTTTTGCTTGATCAAATATTCAGTTATTCAGCTTTCTCATCTTCTAAACTTGGCTACTCTACAGTTTTTTTCTGTAATGCAGTGAGGCTGTCTGTTTGCTGTTGCACTTTTATCATTAAAATTCACCTGGCTGGGTATGATGATTATGATAATTAGGACTCAAGTCTTTATTGTTTCTGAATCACTCCATTTGCATGAAGAGCACACATGGTAACCATTGCACTGATGTCTCTGTGATGCTGTGCACATCTGGGTTGCTGCGGGCAGCATTGTGCATGTAGAGTTTAAGTCATGCCTCGATTGGAGAGCTGTAATTCCAAATCTATCCATCTAGAAATGGCATCACTGCAGTGTCTGATTTCTTAACAATATACCCACATATGCAGGAATGCCAATGTTTCATACATTAAGGCACCATTAGGTACTATAATAATTCAGTGCCTTTATTATCTCTGGCTACCATGCATCATGCAAATGAAGTGCCCATTGATGTCCATCAATGTGAGGCAATTGAGACACATGAGACCTGATGTAGGCACCAGTTATCTGACATTTTTCACTAGGATTCTTCAAGGTGAGACATTATGATTGGAAAAAGAACAGGTAGTGTTATTTTTACAGTGCAGAGGTGGTAACCGTGGTGTGTGGAAGAGTCAAAAATATTTCTCTACCGCCTCCACAATGATGGCAACCCCAGGATCCTGCAGTGTCTTTAGCTAGGGAAGCTAATTTAGCCTCATAACTAGTTTTAGAGGACTTTACCAAATATCTGATTTGCTTGTTCAAGGTGTGGAGGGTCTTCTTTTGCTGCTAAGTTCCCTTAGGTTCTTAGATATCAGTTTCTTACTTTTGTTATATAACCTGCTTGTACTTGAGGTCCACCAGGGTGACTTGTTTTTACAGGAGGACTTGGTTTTGATCCTGTCAGGTACAGCAGTGTCAATACAGTTGTCTGTGTACTCCTCTGCATAGGGTCATTATTGGCTGTGTTAGCAGGCCTTAGTAGGCTCTAGTTTGTTTTGGAGAGTTTCTCATTTTTATTGCTCCCATGGAGGTGTCAAGTCTGACTGTTACTTCGAACAAGACAGATTTATGGCCTGACCTTACTAGGGAGGGCAGAACACAGGGAGAAGTGCAGTGCCCCACCCCCTCCCATATTGGAGAGTACTAAGTCCAGAACATTTGAGCCCCTCATGGGGGTGCAGACTAACTGTTCCAGAGCATTTGTATTAACAAAGTCCAGGAATTACAGAGCAGTCAATCTTGTACTCCAGTACAGATTTATTTCTGAACTTCTTCCCTGTTTTACAAGGGCGATGATGCTCTTGGCAGATGGTTCAATTGGGAGGGGGGAGAGAGTGGAGAACCTTTTTAGGGAGGCCCCTGTTTTTTGACAGTTGTCATTTGTGATTAATGGACAAGCGGACTGAAGGGGTGTTGACGACGATGATAGTGTCAAAGTGTGGTATGGGAATACAGTTGTCTATAATATTTTTTGTTCTTTTTTTAGATTTAGATAAGTTTTTGTTGTACTTTTTCACATCCTGATCTGGAATTAGTATAGCCTTAGTATTAGAGTATCTGTTTGGACCAACTGAGCTGAGTCACTGGGTACTGAAATTTATGGGAAGGTGTAAGACTTTATGGGAGTGTTGAACTGAACATGCATCCTTGATAATTCAGGAATGATGAAAGGACTGAGTTTTTGTATCTGACATTTGTTTTTTACAAGATAGATAGGATGAAAAACTTACTTTTTGTTTTCTGTGATGATTTTCTCTTTCACATTGGAGCAGGGTGATTTGTAGAGTGAATAGATGGGGTAAGGGGACTGTGTCTCATAGCAACCATGTTGCAGTCAGCTTCTTGTAGAACAGGTGTGAGATATGGGGCTGATGCTGAGTTTGGTGCATATGCTCCTGCCTTGGAGGAACAACTGCATATGGTATGCATAGTTATAAGGATGTTTTATTTTTTCCTGTTGTTATGGTTCAGTTGTGTAGGACAAGCTTTGTTTGTGTTGGATAAGCAGATGTCCTCATCTTGGTAACTTGAAGGGGTGGTGCACAAAAAAGAGTAGAGCTAAACTCATACAGATGGGAGAACAGGGCATGATGAAAGTGCTGGTTTTAATGGTAGTTAGGTTAGCATTAGTGGGACATCATTAAAACAAACATCTATTGGCAGTCATTTTTCTGCTTTTTTTTCTTTTTTTCTTTTTTTTTTTTTTTAGTTAACTCCATAATTGATAACATGGAACGGCCAACATTAGTTTGATGATGTTGTGGAGAAATGGGTTGCATAAAAATATTAATCTAGAATGTTAATGGGTTGACCAACCCTGTAAAAAGAGAGAGTTTCTAACATGATTAGGAGAGAGGAATCAACTTTGTCATTGCTGCAGGAGACTCATTTAAGCAGACAGGAAGGATTTTTTTGGTTTGGCATCAGCACACTTTGGAGGGGAATAGGAGAAGGGTGGTTGTGATGCTGAAATATAAATGTTTGTCTTTACAGGATTTGGCTGTTAGAGGATCAGGCAAGCTGTTTAGTGGCAGTAAAAGATCCTTTTTATGGGAAAATAATTATAGTGGCGTCAGTGTAACTTCCCCAAATTCTAAGGTGAGATTTTTTTTAGGAAAATTTTACTGAATGCTATATATTTTCTACCTAACCTATTCTATAGCTATCAAATCTTAACCAACTATCCTCATTTCTCTTACTTACTCTGTACTGTAATTTTGCAAGTCTTCTTTTTGTATGCATAGCTTGTAGTATCTATTTCTTTATCTATTTATATTGTCTTATTTTTGCAGTGGAGCTCTCTCCAGGTCTCCACTGAAAAAGGGCACTAGCTCAGTTGGACTACCCCGGTCAACAAATGTCAAATAAATAATAAATAAATACATTTTCAAAAAGGGATATTGTTAATTTTTGGGAACTTGAATGTAGTTTTGCATGACAGTGAGGTTAAATGGGGGGGGGTTAGTCGATATTACCTAAGACGGAAAGGATTTGTGTTAAGTTTCTTTCTGTTTTAGGACTCCAAAACGTAAAACTGTTTTTATAAGAAGGAGACCAGAGATACTATACTTATTATTCCTTGGGGATGCAGATGGTCTATGAGAGATTTGAATTATATCAAAGAAGAATACCTATCTAGGATGCAGAGTTTTTTTTTTTTTTAATTCTCCTACTATTTTATCTGATCATTCTTACTTAATAGCAACTATACATTTGGGGCTGTGGTAACATTATCAAAGACATCGGTGGTTTCCTGCCTATAGGTTAAAAGATCAGAGCTTTCAGATTTGGTTACAGTATTTGTTAAAAGATGGAGAGGCTGGGGACAGTAAGAGCAGAAAGTTGGGTCAGATTAAATGTAAGATATAGGTGGCAATTCTGCTGAGGGAGAGCTTGTTAACCGAAGTAAAGGCTCTGCAGTGAAAGAGCACTTTGAGGGAATAGAAAGAAGTGGCTAGGATGAGGGAAATACTGTAGGAATTACAGAAAAGAAGAAGATGAGAAGCTCATGTTCCAGCGAGTTGCTGTTAGGGAGTTATATTAATCTCATTCCCAGCAGGCAATGAGGGCATTAGTGAGCAGAATGCGACAGCAGGAGGGCAAAAGTTTTATTCCTCAAACTGAATAACCACAGCCAGGAAAATAGTTGATGAATATCAATGAAATATTGGAGGCCTTCATAACATATCACGAACACCCATAAAAGGCAGAGAGTGGAAAAGATAATATGGAAGCTTGGGTACTGGTATGGTTGGCTTAACTTATGTTAAATGAAATTGCACTGGAAACACAGGAGGGATTGATGAATAACAGAGAAATAGGAAATTAAGGATGTTATTCAAAAGCAAAAGTCAGAGAAATCACTGGGTTTGGATGGGTTGCTGATTAAGGTTTGGGAGTTAACAGATGATAAGTTATTGCAAGTCTAGGAGACTTTAATGAATAAGGAACTGTTAGAAGTAAAGATTCTGTGTTCCCGGAGAGATGGAATAATTGCTGTTATTCCTAAGGAGGGAAAAGACAGAAAGTATTCGGGTCCTTAAAGACCTATAACAATCACTATAAAGTGCTCATGGTGGTGGTGGCAAATAGGTTTGCCAAAATAATTCCAAGCATTATACATAATGATCAGTCAGCATTTGTTGTGGGTAGGAAAATGTTTGTTAATATAACTGCACTGATGATAATTCATGATATGAATGAATGGAGGAAATCAGTTGCAGTGGTTAGTTTAGATGCTTAAAAAATTCTTCAGTAGGGTAAATTGGTATATTTTATTCTCATTTTTAAAGCATTTAGGGTTTCCTGATCAGTTTGTCCAGATGTTGAAGAATATAGACCTGGGCTCAAAAGTGAGAGTAAAGGTAGGTGCAGCCCTTTTGGAAGTTTTTGATTAAAACAGAAGGACTAGCAAGGCTGTCCCCTCTCCCCATTATTGTTTGCTATTGATGATTTGGAAACCCTAGTAGAAAAAAATGTAGCCAGTCTAAGATATGAAGTTACTTAATAGGCAATACTGGAAGCCATGTGGAATAGCTGGTCAAGAGAAGAAGGTAAACACTTGCACCACACCACATGGAATACATAGCCCTCCAGAACACACACCAGCATTGCCTTCTCATAAAAACACAAACCACACACCCACTTTTGCGGAGGCTCTCAATCAAAGTCTAACCAAACAGCAGAGACCTCCAAGGCAGAAACGCCCTTGACCACCACAACACTAATCATGAGACACATAACTCCCCTAAACAGTGTGCCATTCAACCAAAGCCCCTGAGGCAAAACAGCATGCCCAACACACTAGTCATAGGTGACTCGATAGTGAGGCACATTGATGTCCCACTCACTAGGTTGAATAAGGAGAAAGTAACAGTCAGCTGCCTGTCAGGCACCAGGATCCACCACATAACACATGCACTCAGGTCCCTCAACATCAGGTACAAATATGACTCTGTCATTGTACATGTGGGTGTGAATGACCGGAGATGTACCTCTCTGGACTACATGAAAAGAGACATGGAGGAGCTCTCAGATTATGTAGCCCAAGCGGGTATGACCCTAGCCCTGAGCAGCATCCTACCATCACCCAGAATGATACCACAGTACAAGCAGAAAATGATTCATTTCAACAATTGGCTAAGTTTCTAGTGTTATTTTAAGGGGATCCAGTATCTGTCTGCCTGGGATGACATGATTGACAGACCTCAATGCTTAGCCAGAGATGGCCTGCATCTGTCACCCCTGGGCTTCCGGATACTGGCCAAGGCTCTTGCCACCCGTATAGTGCCTTTTTAGACGGTGTTCCAAAGACCAAATTACCACCATAACAGCTACAAACAAATGCAATTTGAGGGTCATTCTGCTCAATGCTAGAAGACTAAATCTCAAAATGCACTCACTCGAAGTACTCCTTAAAATGAAGAACATCAACATTTGTGCTGTAACAGAGACCTGGTTCAAGACAGCAGAAAGCACCCGTGCACTACCAGGCTACAACTCATTCCACACCTTTCGGCCCCAGAACTTGGACTGAAGCTCCAAAAGCAGTGGTGTTTCCACATTCATAAAGGGTGCACACTCCTCCAGACTAGTAGCCCACCATAACGCATCTGAGATACTTCAGGTGCAACAAGCATTGGGTAAGACAGCGATTCAGGTTGTAGCCTGTTATAGGTCCCCAACCATGTCCCAAGATTCACACTCCACATTCCTAAGCACCCTGGAGAATATTAGGGTCCAACCTAACACTCTCATACTGGGAGACTTCAACTACCCCTCCATTAACTGGGAAAACTATTCATGTACCAATACACTTGCCTAACTCTTTCTGGAATTCATTAATTCAAATGCCCTGGACCAGCTCGTTCTTACTCCAACTAGAGGTAGCAACATCCTTGACCTGGTCATTACTAACATGGGCGACCATTGCTTTACACCAATGGTCAACTCCTCCCTGGTTAGATCCGATCACAAGCTAATCACCTTGGAAATCCACATCCCTCCCACCCTCACAACAAAGGTAACCAACATGAAAAACTTCTCCAAAGCTAACTTTGGGCTCCTAAAAACAGAGGTGGCTAAATTCACGGCACCCATGCAAATGGAGAATAGTTGCATGACCTCCAAATCATACACCAATGCACTCTACGAACACATACACAAATGCATGTATCTCACCATACCCAATAGAACTAAGATGCTTTCCTCAAAATAAAGGAAGCCAATCTGGTGGTCCCCTGCCATAAACAAACTCTACAACAGAAGGAGGAAACTGATACAGGATAAGGTGAAGTCCAAAGACTGGAAAAACTCCCTTATCAGCCTCAACAAAAGGTTGAGATCCCTCATCAAATCCTCTAAAGCTAGCTATGAAAACAGAATTGCAGCAGATAGTAAAGACAACCACAAGGCCTTCTATAGTTATGTAAAGAATCTCCATGGCAATACCCAGATTTGCTCCAAGCTACTGCACAATGGTACCTCATATACCGAGCCAACAGATATTGCAGATATACTGGCAGACAGATTCAGTGCTAACTTTACCCCTCTCCCCCCCAAAGGATCAATCACAATGCCAGTAGATTGCCAGATGCCCAGTATTACTGCTGCACAGGTTAAAGCAGCACTGTACAAGGCCAAGAACACAGCTTCTATGGGACCTGACAGTATCCCTGGCTGTGTTCTACATGAACTACAGAGTGAACTTGCACCTCACCTTTGTGCCCTGTTCAATCACAGCCTCACCTCAGGCTTTGTCCCTACCAAATGTCGCACTGCTACAGTCATCCCTCTCCATAAAGGAGGAGTGACTACAGACCCCAGGAACTATCGCCCCATTAGCCTGACAAGCTAAGCTATGGAATGCATCATCATGGACCTAATAAACAAGGATATAGGGAATCTCCAAACTCTGGAGCCTACACAGTTTAGTTTTGTGAAGCGTAGCTCATGCCTGCTCAACTTGGTAGACTTCTTTGAGTCAGTCACCAGAGCTGTGGATGAAGGTAAGGTGGTTCATACAACCTACCTTAATCTGGCCAAGGCCTTTGATACCATTCTCCACTCAGGAATCATAGAAAAACTTCCTAAGCTAGGCATCAACCCCTATATCACTAGGTGGGATGCAAGCTGGCTCACAGATAGAATCCACAGTGTGAAAGTAGCTGACTCCAAGTCAGACTGCCGAACAGTCACGAGTGGAGTCCCACAGGGTTCAGTCCTGGGTTCTCTCCTGTTTGGTATCTACTTTTCTGAAGTCCAGGCCAACATGGAGGGACTCTGGCTGAGAATGTTTGCAGATGATTGCAGGTTGGGAGCTATTATTAACTCCCCAAGTGATGTTGACATCCTGCAGAAAGGCCTCAATGAGACCAATGACTGGTGTCAGAACCACGGCCTTAAGCTCAATGCCAAAAAATGTGTCTTCATCCCCTTTGGGAAAAACCCGGTTCCCTTGAATTACCACATTGATGGTAGTCCACTGAACACAGAAAGTGTTATAATAGATCTGGGAACACAGGTTGACAGCAACCTCTCTTTTGATCACCACATTGCCACTGTGGTCAGAAAGTCCTTCTATGTGGCACATCTCATAACAAGGGGTTTTGCATCCAGGAAGAAAGAGGTCAAGGTCTCCCTCTACTCTTCCCTCATTAGGCCAATCATCGAGTACAATGCCCCATTTGGCATGTACCTCACTAGACACCTGCAACAACTGGAGAGGCCACAAAAGTATCTCACAAAGAGGATCGTAGGCCTTAAACACTTATCCTATATGGACAGACTCAAAAACTCCAACTATTCGATGTCTCATATCGCCTACTTAGAGGCGATCTCTGCTTGACTTACAAAGCCATATCTGACCCAGCTCTGTTAGAAATGCTACATCTAAAGAAATCCCAATCCCTCCACACCACACACTTCAGAGACCTCCACCTCATTACCAAAATCAACAGAACATGCTGGAGGGACAGGTTCATAACCCAGAGACTGCCCATGCTATGGAATAGACTTCCCATACATGTCAAGCAGAGCACCTCACTGGCCCTCTTCAAGAGAAATCTTGATGAGTGGATGGGAAATAGAAAATTCACACCGGGGATCACTCCAGTGGCTCTCCTCGACAGAGGTACTAGGAACTAAGTTTGGGTGGCACGATGCCAGGGTAATCCTATGGGCTAGGCTTGTAAAGGCTCCAGGGCCATTAGCCTAGTGCACACCTATGAACCTATAAAGGAAGCCCTAGATGTAGAATGACATCATTTTGTTAACTGGTAATCCAAACAAGGATTGGGGCAAGGAGTAAATTAATGGAGGTGTTTGATCACTGGTCAGGTTATAAGATTAATGTTGAAAAACTAAGGCTTTAAGGATAAATTTCCTGTATGTGGGGGTGCAAGTACAACAATCTGAGAATGTTTGGGTTCTCAAGCTTAAATATCTAGGTGTTTGGCTTGCTACTAATGTGTAGGACTCCTGGCAAATTACTTTAAGGGGACATTACATGTAGGATAAACAATAGCTTAGAGAAGTTTAAGCACTTGGATCTTGAATTCAATCAGCACATTTGGGTGTTACACAGGCATGTTTTCCCTCGTGTTCTATACTTGGTCTCCTTTGCATGCTAAGGTCTTTGAGTGTTATAAGAAACTGGATGAGAACTTTTTACTGGAGAGGACTTACAAACAAAGTTACCACAGATAGATTACTCTACCTAACAGTAAGTTGCTGGAGGGGGGGGGGGGGCTTTGTGCTCCATACATTGCAGAATATATACAAGACACACAGTGCTCCAAACATTGCTGGATATATATACAAGACATACAGTGGATAAGATTGGAGCTATTTCAACAAGGAGATTATATATATATATATATATATATATATATATATATATATATATATATATATATATATATATATATATATATATATATATATATATATATATATATATATATATGTCTACTACGGTTGATTGAAAACTCACTTGACTGAAAACAAAATTACTAGGACCACTTCACTGAAAGTTCACTTCACTGAAAACTCATTTCTTTGAAACTCATTTCATTGAAAGTTATAAATGGCCTTTTCCCCACTGTAGTGCGACCCTGGAGTTAGTATATAAAGTAAGGGGGGTTTGGGGGCACAGCCCTCCACTTTGGGGGGTGTGGGGGGCGTAGTAGAAAAAATTGCCCAATTGTCAGAACACAGACACTCAAGACACAAACCCATCTTAACATATGGGTTCCCCAAACAAACTAAAAAAAAGACAACCCACTACCTAGATTCCCCATCCCCATCTCCACAGATGCGGAAGATATCAAGAAAACCCTGACACACAACTGGGATATCTTGAATTCAAACCCTGAACTAAGTAAAACCTTAAGTGAAATACCAGTATTCACCTACAAAAAAGGGCACTCACTAAAAAGTCTACTAGAAAAGAAAAACATAATGGCCAGCCCCAGAAAAGCAACAGAAGCCCCAGGTACCTATCCCTGTGGACAATGCATATGCTGCCAATACATCAAAACTGATGACAGCATAAGCATTTTCACCACAAAAAAAACATCACAATTCAAGGTAGGTACAATTGTAACTCCACTCAAGTTGTATACTTGAGCCAGTGCACTCACTGCACAGGATTTTATGTAGGCATGACAACTCGTAAACTAAGTGATCGAGTGAAGGAGCATTACCAAGCCATACGCAGAGCCAATACCAATAATGCCCTCGCAAGACATGCCCAGCAATGTAAAAATCCAGCAAAATTCACCTTCCTGGTACTTGAAAAGGTGTCCACCTTCACAAAAGAATCAAGCACCCCACTAGAGGTCAGGGACCTAAAATGGCAAATAAGACTAGGGGCAGACAACTTTCCTGGATTGAATGGCAGCCTAAATATAAAATGCATACTTAAATGGATCAGGTAACAACACCTTAGTTACCACCCACAAGCTGAGGTCATACTGACATCACAACAAAGCATTTAAAAAGACTTGTATGGAATACACTTAACTAGATTTCTGAAGAAGTTCGATATTTGTAATAAAAGAGCGAACAAAAGTGCTAAAATCAATATCTGGCATCCTCATGGTTTTGTTCTTCATCATACAGTGCTTTTTTAAAGGTTCTGTACCTTGCAGTTAGTATTAGTTGAGCCAAGTACTAATTCCTTTTCTGTATATATATATATATATATATATATATATATATATATATATATATATACATATATATATTTATTTATGAAGAAATTGTTAAAGAAATGGAGGGCTAGTTGAGGTCACAGGATAGGATTGAAGTTTGTTGGGTTATGGGAGTCAGAAACTGAATCACATGAAGATGAAAACTATCAGATGGGAACTGGCAAAATATGGGGGCAAGTGAAATATTGAAGGGTGATGTTTTGCCAATTGGGGAGAAGAGGAATGATAAGATGGATAGGATGCTAGCTTGGAGGTGGAAATCAAGGGGACATTATTAAGATATTGGGATCAAATGATAGAGAATGGTGAGCTGACAGTTTGGAGTATAGCAAAGATAAAGTGGAGATCACATCAACAGACACAGAAGGAGTATGCATTATTAAAAAGGGAGATGGGAAGAATGAGATGGAAACAAATCGGCGAGAATAATTGTTCTCAATTGATTATAAGTTGATAAAATATGAGACAAGGTTTTTCTAGATTGAGAAAGCTTATATCTACCTTTAATGCTATACTGCAGGGGGATATGGGAAAGAAAAACTTAGCTCTTGAGCATGGTAAAGGAGATTAGAGACATAGATAAATTCCTTTGCATGTTAACAGTTATGGCTTCTTCCTGGTAAGGTGTTAAAGTGTAGAAAATTTCATATTTTTGCTTGGCAATGTCAGTATAAGTATTTTTATACACCAGAGAGGCTTAGGAAATGGGGACTGAATAACCGAGGGAAATGTTGGAGATGTGAGGAGGAAGAATGTGGAGATTGGTTTCATACTTTTTGGGAATTCAGATGATTAGACAGCTTGAAAGGTGGATGGGAATAGTTAATTCAGAGGTCAAGGTAAGATGATCGGCCCTTGACAAAAACTGTGTTATTCTGGGGATAGACTTAGAGAGCTGGAAAACAGAAGGGGGTTGGCTGAAATAATATAAGTAGTGATTGCTGCTAAAAAAGTAGTAACTAGGAAATAGAACGCGAAGGACTTTCCACTCTTATAAGAAACAGCTGATATAGTGGAGCAGATTAAGATACTAGAATGGGCTGTTAGGGATAAACATACCTGAAAGTAAAGAGAGAGATAGAAAGTCTGGGAAAATTCTGGTGAAGAGGTGGACATAATTTCTTAGACAGGTTTATTCCAGGGTTTTTGAATTTAAATATTTCAAGCTTCTCCCGTAGGTATTTGAGTATACGACTCTGATTCCTCTTTTGTGCTGGAATGGGATGCAATTATTCATGTTTTAATTTTGGTGTTGTCTGTTAATTTTGTAATATTATATTGATGCCCATAGTTTTAACTAATGTATGGACGAGGGAATTATGTTTGAATGTACTATTGCCTTTGTGTTAAACCAGATGTTTAAATGCTATATTAGTGGTGTAAAGGTGTAAAAGCACCACATATGTGACTTAATTAATTTTATTGTGGTTCCTTTTTAAAATTTGTCTCAAACATCATTACTGCATATGGGATTACAGGCTCCATTCCTTTGTCCAAGTTGCTCATCATGCTAGCTGTTTGCCTTTTGAAATGCAAGTGTTGGCAGTGGCTTCAGGTCCCACTCTCACCTGTATCTAGTTACAGCGATGTTAAATTAGGAGGTATTTTTGCTGTTAATTCACATATATTGAGAGTAAAATATATAAGGCATCTCTCCTCAAAGCCAGAAATCTAAATAAATTACATGAATATGAGGCACGCCTACATTTGGAAAACATCCATGTCTGTGTAGTGACATGACTTAAATGTAAAAAGAACACTCCCTTTATACCCAGGTTTTGCATTTTTCTTGCCCTCACACTCACCCAATGGCAATTGTGGGTGGAGTGTCAATATTTGGCAAAGAACATACTATCCCCAGGCAGATCCCATAAACTGAATTGATTGAACTACAAATCACTCTAAATAGGATTAATTATCAAATAATAGCTTATTTGTCTCACGATGACCATATGAGGCTTGTTCTCAATTATCTCCATTTTAGCAAAAACTCAATTATTTAGGATGACTTTAGCTACTCATCTAAAGTAGGGTATTCCCGACACTTCCTAGACTTAATAAACAAAAAGGTTCACTTGGGCAGCTGGTAAACAAACCTACTAGGGGATACGTTATTCTTGACTTGATTCTTACATGTATGACTGCCTTTTGCACTACTCCTCTGATATTGCTTTCCGCAGTGAAATCTGGCCAAAAATTTGTGACCTTCAAAAATGAGCTCTTGCTCAACCAAATTGATTCCATCTATGAGAGGTGTAAACACATAGCTCGGCAGTGAGCATCAAATCCCCTCTTGTAAGTGTAGGCATCAGTGACCCCCATATATATCTACTAAATGCACCCTTTCATCAACATGTTACAAACAACAAAACACCCCTGCGACTTACAAGAATAAATCAACTTCTGGAAGTATCCCTGTAGTCGGTGACTCCATTGTTAGGCACACTGATTCTATGCTCACCAGGCTGAACAGAACAGGGTTACAGTCAGTCGTCTCTCAGCAGCAGCCAGGATTGTTGGTATTTAAAGAGCCATTAAAACCCTCTCCTCCATTAAGTATAACTATGACATAATCAAGCTGGGGTGAGCAATCTGGTGTGAAAACTCTTTAAAGACATGCAGCAGGATTTGTTGGAATTTGCTGTACATGCTCTAATCAAGGACAAGACTGTTCTTTAGTGGTTTCCTTCCATCACCAAGAATGAGGCCTAGATTCAAAGAAAAGATTATTGGTTTCAACTACTGGCTAAGTAGTGGCTGTCCTCCAAGCGGGTCCAGTATGTTTGCCTCATTGGGATGAAATTATCAACACTCCTACTTGCTTTGCCAAGCATGCTTCACACCTCTCATTCAACAGCTTCTACATACTGGCCAATGCCTCTGCTACCCCCCCCCCCCATTCTGCCTTCTTAGGCAGAGTTTATGTAATGAGCATCCCAGTCTAAGCAACAAATAAAGGCTGCATATCATTGATGAAGCATGCCAATGGCCAAGTATAAGGCCATTGGCATTGCAAACAATGCAAAACATACAAAATACAACTTTTATTATATGTCCGCCGATTATGGCTGTTGAAGCATAGGGCAGTGGCACGCAAATGGGATCGGTGGGAAAATAAGAAAATAAACCTAAAAAAAGCAGTCTAACTAAAATCAGTATTCTGCAAAGCAAGTCAATGGCAGGCAAAAGACAACCTGGCTAGTGAATAGTGGTTGCTAAGGGGGAGGCACAGTGTGACACATGTACCTATGCATTAGCAGGCAATCCTATGCAAACGAGGGGAAGGATAGCGAATCCCGGTTTTCCCCAGCATGTGAGGCAGGTCCCAACAGGTTAAGAGTATGAATAGCTGAGTGCAAGGCTAGGAGGCAGGTGACATCATGGGTAGGTGTGTCAGGCATACTGTAAGCGGACTGGAGCCCTGTGGCTCGGGTATGCTCCCAGCTTAGCACAACCAAGCTACGGGGCATGTCTAAACCTGCCCAGCACTTTTTACAAACTGTAAGCGGATGTGTGCACTGCGCACTAGGATTTACAGGAAGGAAAAAGAAGTTAAACCAGGAAACAGCAGCAGTGTGCACATCCGAGTACTCTGTTTGAGCAGCCCCAGGTCCAAACAGAAGAGCAATGGGAAGGGAAATCAGCAGTAGGAAGGTAATCAAGGAGAAGTAGCATATCTGGCAGGTGAAATGTATCAGAAGCAGATAATTACACAGGCAGCAGCCCAGCCCAGTCCAGCCCAGAACACTACTTTAAACTAAGCAAACACCTTCCCCACTGGTGTTTCCCACACTCTACACCACCAGTTTATACAAGCGGGGACATTTTAACAAACAAACCTACAAAATGAGAAGGGCTGCAGCAGGCAACATAGAACAACATGTGCAAGAGGCTGAGGGTGGTGAGGATATGCATGCTGCCAAACAACCCACAGTGAGGAGACAGAGAAGAGTGTACAGACCCAGGGTAACCTACCAGGGGCTACATGAGCTGGAGATAGTGGAGTGCTATAGGGTGGACAGAGACCTCCTACAGCAAGTAGTTGAGCTGTGCCGGCCATACCTGACACACCAAACCGAATGAGGGGAACCCATCCCAGTGGATACCAAGGTATGTGTAGGCCTAGGTATACTAGCCACAGGTACCTCCCAAAGCACAACTGGGGATAACATGGGGATCTCACAGGCATCAGCATCCAGAGTATTCCACCAGTTCCTGGATGCCATGTCAGCACATGCCAGTGAGCAGGTATATTTCCTCAACATCCATGAGGTATTGACCAGCAATATGGGCCTCTTCCACCAAATAGAAGAATACCCTGGGGTAGTGGGTGCTATAGACTGCACGCACATATGCATCAAAGCACCACCTGGTGAGCAGGGTAGGGCCTACATCAACTGCAGGGGCATCCCCTCCATCAACTGCCAGGTCATATGTGATGCCCAGGGCATTATAATAAATGTGTGTGCTGGCTGCCCTGGAAGCTATGATGATTCCCATATATGGCATCTGATGCAGCTGTACCAGAGATTTGTCAATGGGGACATCCCCTACGGTCACCTAGGGGGGGATGCTGGGTACACATTGGAGCCGTGGCTGATGACACACATCAGAAATCCACACATACCTGAACAACAACACCATAATGAGGTACACGCACAGGCCAGACGTATAATAGAGCATGTGTTCGGGATGCTCAGGTCACGGTTCCAGTGTCTGGACACATCCAGTGGAGCCTTGCAGTATGCACCAGCTACATGTACCCAAGTTGTTATGGTATGTGTGATGCTACACAATATGATCCAGCGGAAACAGCTGCAGCAGGAACAGCATGGGGTAGGGCCACTCAGCCCCCCATCAATGCCAAGGCCTGCACAGGCACAGAGTGACCCGGAGGAGGAAGAATCTGAGCTTGCCCCAGTAGGCAAAAGGAGGTGTGCCTATTATGTCCTGGCCTTGGCAAAGAGGCAATGCATATCACATGCACTGACACAGTAGGGCCCCAGGGAATGACACCTCTCTCCGACTTGCACATACAGTAAAAGAGATGCCAAACATGTCACCACCTGTGCTCAACCATGTATGGGGAGTGTACTATGTGCATCCAACATAGGCAGCCCTCCAGCACCATCCACAAGTCTGATGCACCCACAAGGTAAGTCAATCAACCTACCAATTGCCAAATGGAGTACAATGTGTTGTCACCTGTAGCTATGGTATGAATGTGAGCATGCAAGGGAATTGGGTGGCTGAATGTTACGACAGCAGACAGTACACACCCATAGTGCCACCCTGACATGTGTAACACATACTGGAATCACCATAGTAGCCAGTACTACATAGGGAGACAGAAGCAACTGCAGGAAATGTGCTGTGCGAAATGTGTGTCCATATGACCCGCACATGCCAGTCAGGGTGGTTCACATACCCAACAACAGTCGCAGCCAGCAGGACAGGTGGACACAAACCCAAACAGGGCCTGTGCCATGACCCCAGAATGATGGCTAGGGTTAACCCCACCCCCAGGCCTACACAGACAGACCACAGCAGGGCAGGAAGTGGGATGCCAATTCTGAAGGGTAGGACGCCAGACAATAATATGTAGGGCAACCAAAGCCATGATCTGTAGTACACTGGTGGGCCTCTAGACAGCATGGTAGTTAGCAATACAGAATTAAATGGAGTACATGACATACCAGTACAGTCATAGCAAATGTGTACAAGTGTCACTTGTGCCCCCCATCCTACATAGCAATGTAATGATAGTCAGGTGTGCCCCTCACTCCCATGTAGACATGTAGAAAATGTCAGTTGTGCCCCTTACCCTCACTCCAGTGTAGAAGTGTAGTAACAGTCAGGTTTGCCTCACCAATCCTGTGTAGAAATGTAGTAACATGCATGAGTAGGTATAATACGAGTGGAGCAGAGATGCCCAGAGGTGCCCAAGGTAGCAGGATAGATTGTAGCATGTGCACAATATGCAGGTCTGTGTGTGTTAGAATGGTGTGTGTTCCATATTGTGTGAGAGTGGTCAGTATGTATGCATGTCGAGGTAAGACCTGGTGGCCATAGCCCAGTACTGCTGATGACAGGGGCAAGCCCTCATAACTGCAGTGCCAAGGACAATCCCCACCAGTATACCACCTGCTAGCAGTAAGCTAATGTAAATGTATGGTGGCAATATGTGTCACCATCTGAAAGACTGACATGGCATGGCTGTTGGGCTAGATATACAAGTGGTACACAGGGGAAAGTACCTCAGACATGCAGTATACATTGTATCACTGTGAAATGGAAACACCCTTGGAATTGTACATACAGGTATGCATCACAGCAACTGGTCTTGTAGTAGGCGATACCGGTGATGTCTGGCTGAACACCTGCAGATCACAAAGGAGGTAGGACTGATGTATTGGGAAACAACTGGTGTACCTGCACAAGCCAGCATACCAGGAATGCCCCATGCATATACATGTGTCAGATACAAGTACTATCCATAGCACACATGTACCCAGCTCATGCAAACACCACCCACAGGTATCTCTCTGGCCATATCCCTGCTCTGGGGAATGGGTACAGTATGACCTCTCCTGTACATGGCAATAGTGGAAGAATGCAGTATGCAGTACAGGTGTCACATGCAGGTGTGTCCCTAGCTGTATGTGGCACTCTGCCAGCATCCACACCACCTGATCAAGAATGATAGAAGGAATTTGCATGAACACCTATCACACCTACTCTGTCACCCCAGGGGAATATACTGTACGGTGGTCTGCGACTATAGGCCTGACAGAATGCAACGACCTGCCACATTTGGCCTGCAGCAACACCTAATGCCCCACAGATCTCAGCCAAAGGCCTGTGTCTCACATGTACTGTCAATGCATGTGAAGTCATGGACACCCAAATAACAACATAACACACTCCACATAAGCCATATGCAAGGCCATGTGGACAAACCACAGTAACATGTCCACCACGTCCCACTGCATGAACTGTGGACCAACACTAACACACACCTGTGACGGGGTGATACCTTTAGGGAAAGTATCTGAGAATGTATGCATAATGTCTGGAAGCGGTTAGAATAACAGGGGGGGTGGGTGCATGGGCAGCATGGAATGTGCAGGGTCTGACACCAAGCTGTGTGCCCACACTATCCCTGGCTGTAAACACATAAATGGGTGGCTACACACCTGCCTGTACACCACAATAGGGTTAATGTCCTGACCCATGGCCTCTGCCTTTGGGCAACCTCTGTGAATCTGCCCAGCTGTGAGGCATTGCCACAGCAAGATAAGCCCAGACTGTCTTGTCAATAGATGTACAAGTATGGGATCCCCCCACCAACACTCTACCAAGGTGCTGAACCGGATACACAGACCCAGCAGCAGGTGTCTGCAGCTCCCCCTCCAGAATGGCAAAACTTACCATGAATACATAGGTGTCTGCCTACAATACCAGACACAGCTGCAGTCACCCTTGTCTCCTAAGACAGCTCTGTGATCAAGAATGTCCACCTGGCAGTACATGGAGACAGACAACATCACTGTGTATAACAGTACACATGTCTGAATATCTATGCTAACAGTGATACCATGCGGCTGAAGCAGCACAGACACAATCACCTACAGTACACACTATCCACTGCACAGTTTGTCCTCATATTGCCAAATGATCAATGGATACCCAGCAGAAACACCTTGCTACCTGTAGGTGTACAACACAAAGGTCTGCACTGGAGTACAAACTACCCAGTATCGATCCACACATTCTATACAGAAGGGCATACTGGGCATGCTCACACACTTAATCAAAAGAAGCCCATGTCTGCAAACAACAGTGGACCAGACATATCTGGCAGTCGCAGATGTTAGTGCAGACACTCATCAGTATGCACCACCCATACTTTGCACACACAGTGGATAGGAATACATGCATATATCCAAGGACAATACACTATAATAAGCCAAATGTACATGTATATAGATGTGTGGGAGAGAGTGACCATGACAAGGAGCCAACCATTATGAGGCTTGTCCCACCCAGCACACAGCCAAATGACTACAACCACATGATGCTCAGATGTCACTCACTGTAGACGTTAGCCACCAGTATCTGTCAGCATTATGGACTATGTGGTGCAAGTGCTAGCTGTGCAACATGACTGTACAAGAAAGTAGTCATCTAGCGGCTGTATACCTGTACCTGTAGAATATAACCCTGCGTGTGCCCGCATGTGGTGTGTCAACCTCTAGATGAATGGGCTATGGCCCATGCACACACACTGCCCTCCCCATAGCCCTAGTATGACAAACCCGCTGAGGTCATCCACTTTGAAATACACCCTTGGGAAAAGGGTAGCCAAGTAATCTCTGTAGCGCATCCCATAACTGCATACTGCTGTAGTGTGATAAAGTAGCTAGGTAGGTGTTCTAACCCCAGACGTGGCAAGTGTGTGTCTGTAGAGAGCAATGTTTTTATGGTAGCCATACTCCTTACAACTCCCATACTCAACTTTGGCAAGGCTGCTGATGTCACCCACCTAGAAATACACCTCCAGGAAGGTTGTAGCCCAGTAATCACCATAGTGTGTCCCGTAACTGCATACTGCTGTAAAGTGATATAGTAGCTAGGTAGGTGTTCTAACCCCAGATGTGGCAAGGGTGTGTGTGTGTGTGTGTGTGTGTGTGTGTGTGTGTGTGTGTCTGTCTCTGTCTGTGTAGAGAGCAATGCATTTTAGTGTAGCCACATGGATTACAATTCCTATACTTGACTTTGGCAAGCCTGCTGATGTCACCCACCTAGAAATACACCTCCGGGAAGGTTGTAGCCCAGTAATCACCATAGCATGTTCTGCAACTGCGTACTGCTGTAGATTTATAAAGTAGATAGGTAGGTGTTCTAACCCCAGACATGGCAACTGTGTCTGTCTGTGCAGAGAGCAATGCATTTTATTGTAGCCACACGGATTACAATTCTTATACTCGACAATGGCAAGTCTGCTGATGTCACCCACCTATAAATACACCTCTGGGAAGGTTGTAGCCCTATAATCACTGTAGCATGTCCCATAACT
This sequence comes from Protopterus annectens, assembly GCF_019279795.1. NCBI lineage: Eukaryota > Metazoa > Chordata > Ceratodontiformes > Protopteridae > Protopterus > Protopterus annectens. The sequence continues at coordinate 1,262,454,279 of NC_056731.1, forward strand.
GCGTACTGCTGTAGAGTGATAAAGTAGCTAGGTAGGTGCTCTAACCCCAGATGTGGCAACTGTGTGTGCATCTGTCTGTCTGTGTAGAGAGCAATGCATTTTAGTGTAGCCACATGAATTACAACTCCTATACTTGACTTTGGCAAACCTGTTGATGTCACCTACCCAGGAATACACCTCTGGGAAGGTAGTAGCCCAGTAATCACCGTAGCGCATCCTGTAACTGCGTACTGCTGGAGTGTGGTTTAGAACTGTGGCAGGGTACCATCCCCACCCATGGCAGCTCTGGATGTTTTGTGTGTGTCCATGTCTGTATACGGAGCAATGCATTATAGGCTAGTCACACGCAGTACATTTCACATTGCCCACTTTGGAAATCCAGCTGATGTCATTCTTTGTGAAATACAGCTTTGGGGAAGGAGTTCCCTAGTAATCTCCATGGTGCGTCCTATAACAGCTCCATGCTGTAGTGTGGTAAAGACATCTGTCAGGGTTTCTATACCCACACATGTTGGTTGTGGATGTTTTGTGTGCGTCTCGCTGTCTGTGTAGGGAGCAATGCATTTTAGGGTTGTCACCCGCAGTACATTTCAAATGGCCTACTTTGGTAATCCTGCTCATGTCATTCATTGTGGAATACACCCTTGGGGAAGGAGTACTTCAGTAATGTGCGTGGCGCATACTATAACTGCGTGGTGCTGAGGTGGTAGGTAGGGGTTCTACTTCCAGACATGACAGGTGTGTGTGTGTGTGTGTGTGTGTGTGTGTGTGTGTGTGTGTGTGTGTGTGTGTATGTGTGTGTGTGTTCCTATCTCATATCCTGTGTAGAGGTGGTTGTGAGCATGTGGCCAATGTGGAGTGGGTTTTGTATAAGTCTTATATGGTGGCCCTACTATATAGCACAATGTCCCACTGTATAGGGATAACAGATGTGAAATAGCTGAGAGGCTGGGGCGCAAAGCCATACCCATACATGTGACATCAAGGCCAGGCAATCACATTTAGCAACCCTAGTATTACCCAGAGCACACTCTCAACACATGTCTCATATGCACACACATGCCTAGGCAACAGCCAGTATGTGGGCAGTACACTGCATATTAGCCACTGATAGTAACCAAGGAGAGATAGCAGTGGGCTACAGAGGGCATGTCCCCTGTCCATCTGTCCAATATGCACGTCCATGCTGACAGTGCACCTCCCCCATGTTCCCCACTGGATACCTGCACCACCTGTGGTGCCATCACATGTGTCCCACAACAGACATACCATGCCTGACAGCATGCCCTGTATGGACACTTGCCACTGACACCAGGGAATGCTGTCAGCATGCCATCAATGTAGGCGCAGTTAAACCTGCTGCCCATTACCGGTTCCTGCCACAGGGGGCAAGACTGGCACATATGTCCCATAACTGCATACTGCTGTAGAGTGATAAAGTAGCTAGGTAGGTGCTCTAACCCCAGATGTGGCAACTGTGTGTACATCTGTCTGTCTGTGTTGAGAGCAATGCATTTTAGTGCAGCCACATGAATTACAATTCCTATACTCAACTTTGGCAAACCTGTTGATGTCACCTACCTAGGAATACACCTCTGGAAAGGTAGTAGCCCAGTAATCACCGTAGCGCATCCTGTAACTGCGTACTGCTGGAGTGTGGTTTAGAACTGTGGCAGGGTACCATCCCCACCCATGGCAGCTCTGGATGTTTTGTGTGTGTCCATGTCTGTATACGGAGCAATGCATTATAGGCTAGTCACACGCAGTACATTTCACATTGCCCACTTTGGAAATCCAGCTGATGTCATTCCTTGTGAAATACAGCTTTGGGGAAGGAGTTCCCTAGTAATCTCCATGGTGCGTCCTATAACAGCTCCATGCTGTAGTGTGGTAAAGACATCTGTCAGGGTTTCTATACCCACACATGTTGGTTGTGGATGTTTTGTGTGTGTCTCGCTGTCTGTGTAGGGAGCAATGCATTTTAGGGTTGTCACCCGCAGTACATTTCAAATGGCCTACTTTGGTAATCCTGCTCATGTCATTCATTGTGGAATACACCCTTGGGGAAGGAGTACTTCAGTAATGTGTGTGGTGCATACTATAACTTCGTGGTGCTGAGGTGGTAGGTAGGGGTTCTACTTCCAGACATGACAGGTGTGTGTGTGTGTGTGTGTGTGTGTGTGTGTGTGTGTGTGTGTGTGTGTGTGTGTGTATGTGTGTGTGTGTGTGTGTGTGTGTGTGTGTGTGTGTGTGTGTGTGTGTGTTCCTATCTCGTATCCTGTGTTGAGGTGGTTGTGAGCATGTGGCCAATGTGGAGTGGGCTTTGTATAAGTCTTATATGGTAGCCCTACTATATAGCACAATGTCCCACTGTGTAGGGATAACAGATGTGAAATAGCTGAGAGGCTGGGGCGCAAAGCCATACCCATACATGTGACATCAAGGCCAGGCAATCACATTTAGCAACCCTAGTATTACCCAGAGCACACTCTCAACACATGTCTCATATGCACACACATGCCTAGGCAACAGCCAGTATGTGGGCAGTACACTGCATATTAGCCACTGATAGTAACCATGGAGTGATAGCAGTGGGCTACAAAGGGCATGTCCCCTGTCCATCTGTCCAATATGCACGTCCATGCTGACAGTGCACCTCCCCCATGTTCCCCACTGGATACCTGCACCACCTGTGGTGCCATCACATGTGTCCCACAACAGACATACCATGCCTGACAGCATGCCCTGTATGGACAGTTGCCACTGACACCAGGGAATGCTGTCAGCATGCCATCAATGTAGGTGCAGGTAAACCTGCTGCCCATTACCGGTTCCTGCCACAGGGGGCAAGACTGGCACATATGATGGTAATCTGTGTGCAGAACATGGGCCAGACACCCCAGATACAGATCCATATGTCACTGTACATGCATGTGGGAGGTGTGCACATCCCAGACACTGTCCATGTCATGGGGTAAGGAACACATACATGGCAAACAATGCACAGCACTGGCCACACACAATAGTCATCTAGGTGACTGGATGGGGGATACAATACCCACCTGTGTGAGCAAGAGCAGAAACTATAGCCCTGAGACACAATTCAGACCATTGTCATGTGGCCTGATGCCAAGGTATACCCATCGCCTACCCTTGTACAGCCTGCTGCCATAGTCAACTACCACACACCCGTGCAGACATGTACCCATGCATGTCAGTACTGGCACCCCGTGTGTTTGTCTGTGTGTTGTATGGTGCATATGTTCACAGCCATACTCACTACAACCCCCATGCTCATACAGAAGCATGCTGTCAGATGTCAGACACCTCCTCATACCCTTTGCCCATACCACCTCTGTATGACCCATGTGGTGCATGTGGTACCTGCACAGTGATGTGTTGTGGCAATCCTGCTACTGATGTGCTGTACCCCTGGCCCTGCCAAGTGTGTCGATGTGTGCGTGTCCCTGTGAGAGTGTGGCTGTGTTGACGCTGGCACCTGTTCATGCTGACAGGCATGTGTAAATCACCTAACATATAGCTACAGTATGCCTGTTGCAGATGTCACGCACCATCACAGATATGTTCTGTGGGCTTCACAACAAGTAACCCATGTGGCGCATCCAATAACTGCATCAAACTGTGAACGCAGTACATAGTTGTCAGGGGTTTGATACCCTGTGCTGGTAGGTGTGTGACACAAACAAGCTGCAGTTTTACTCCACCACCCCTCCCTGACATGTCTTTGCCTCTGTCTGCCTCTCCCACTCCCTCTCTGGTGGATGTGGAGACCTACACTAGCTTTGCTTAGGCAGCAGCATGTGCATTTTAAGTGATGCTCATGATCAGCTGATGGCCTCTGCACAAATCACAGCCCTCCCCTAGCTGATTGCATGTAGAACAGCTGTGGTAGCAGTCATATAGCCAATTGCATGGAAACACACTCCAATATCTAGGAACATCATGTTGGTGTTGGCCCTTGTCATTCAATGTGAGCATGAACTAGATCCGTTGGTTGGCAACCAGCATCTGCGATGGATTGGGGATTTACCTTCAACAACATACACTGTGGAAACAGGGCAACGCACAGGAGGGGGATGTGGCTGACCCGCCTACAGACTGTACGTGCTGCTATACTGCATGTGACGTACTGTTGGTTTAACAGTGTGTGTGTGGCTATGCCTTTCCTACATGTCTCCATATCTGCCATGTCAGTTCCATGTTTATGTGGAATCTCCATCTGCAGGGTCATCTGCAGACAGGGCAGTGTGTTCTGCCGTTGGTTCCATGTGTTACCTATGGAGCATCTATCTGTGGACTGCAGATGGTAGTGTAAGGTTTGCAGTCTGAAGATGGTGAAATCCGTGACAGTTACTGTCATCTTATCCCTCATAGGACATATGTTGCCACAAACCCTGTTACAACATGTCATTAGTGGCCCTGTGTGTGTGCTGCCAGCCACAACTCTGCCAACCTGTGTACATATGTCGTGCATGATGTGGTGCGTATTTGCTGTACACCATAATTAGTGTCATCATATCCGCTAACATGCCAGTGAGATATCAGACCGCCCCACATATTATGTACAGTAGGATTTATATTTGATGACATAACCTGGATATTCTGTGGATGTTTGTACAGTCCTACATGTGTGTGGGCATCAGTGTTGCAGACAGCAGGTAGCAATAACTTCTACAGGAGAACTGACACACTCAGGGCAGCTACATATGTGTAGGAGGTTGAGGAACTACAGACAAGAGTGTGAGTAGAGCCATGTTATGCTTTGTATAGTACTGGTGTTACAGGGTGTGTGTGTACATACTACTTTACCTTGGAATGCAGCCTGTCTGCATAGCTCTCAACTGTGGGCCTATCCTCTTGGTGGCCAGAGTTGTGCCTAACATGTGATTTCTGTCCACCACGCAGGTCCTGTGTCTGATATCCCACTGGCAGCGTGTGTGTGGATTGCTATCAGTACATGACCTACATATCAAGCTTTGCACATATGGCATGCTGTGGCGGGGGGTGTTCCATAGTGGGCTGTGAGTATATCACACTGCCATTCCTACTATCAGTCCATGTCTGTTGTATCCCACACACATATGGAGGGGCTGGGGTGGGCATTACCTACACAATACGTGCTTTTATACACTCCAGAGGCCAGTGTATGTAACAGTGGTATATGGGCCTGTATTATTGAGTCTGGGAGGGCACCATAAATGACCTTGACTGTTGAATATGTGGGGGTACCAGTGGTGAGCTGCCATAAGGTATCTGGATGTAAAGTGTCGTATACCTCACCTATATGTACATCACGTAAATATTTTCAGTTACTGCAAGCCTACTACCACCCAACAGATGGACTGTTCTGTTTGTCACTGTGCAAGTGATGTTGTCAGTTATGCCTTGTTATATCACAGTTACAACCCATGTGGTCACATGACTTCCTTACCTCCCACTGCTGTTGTACAGAGTGTAGATAGAGGCTGCTGAACTATACACCTGCATTACGCACTGCTGATCATTTGGTATCCTGTGGCCTAGTCAGTCCTCACTACCGTACAAATCTAAGGACTTGGCCTGGACAGTGATGGTTGTGAACCTTACCTGACTACTGCATTAGTATAAATGTTTCATGGTTGCATTCCTCTGTTTATATGGATGTCGCTGTCTGAATGGCTACATGACATGGCATGTAGAACTGTCATGGTACACAATGAAAGGTATTCCATTTCTGCAAACCTGTGTTTGGAGTTTTCCCAATGACCTCTCTGTGGGTATATGTTGCAGGCAACTGTCATCATTTGTATGGGTGGCCCATACAGTGTCGGGTTGTTCAGGGGTTAGCTGTAGGCATAGTGGCTCTTCCATGTTGTGTGCACCAACTACATATGTATCCTACTGTACATATATCTGCGTGTGTATGTGTAGTCACATGTATATCCATATATATGTTTATATGAATCACCTACAGAACACCAACAGCCCAAAACACCGTCACCCATATGGCCGACGCCATATGGTCGACACTCACCATATCAACAACATCAGAACTGCACAAAAAAGGAAAATAAAATTTCCTTTTTTGTGCTAGCAGGGGGGCTCCACCACTCTGCACCCCCCATGTGTGGCTCTGCCCCCTCACACCCCCGTACCTTTAGTATACCAACTCAGACATCGCACTACAGTGCAAGAATGGAAAATTTTCCATTCCGCACTATTGGGAGATAGCGTTTCCCCATTGTTGATATTCTGAACGTTGACCATATGGCATCGGCCATAAGGCTGTCGGCATTGTGAGCTGTCGGCATTCTGTATGGGACCAGTTTACACACATATATATATATATATATATATATATATATATATATATATTCATATGTACATATGTATGTATGTATGTATCTGCATATCTGTGTCTGTGTATCTGTATCCTGGGGATGTTGCTGGCTCTCACAGTTTACATTACCTATGGGAGGCAGACTGTAATGCATGATATGTGAACAATTACAGCCTGACATCATACAGGTGGGATGTTGTATTCTTAACTTCCTTTTCCCATGTCGTGTCATTACCTGGTTACAGGATCTGCAACACTTGGTAGTGTATTGTGGGCCAGATGTGTTTGGCCATGGGGGGTGCCTACTTGTACATGACGTATAGTGTGTTGGGCCTCTCAACCCCAGTAACGGTGCATGTGGACATATGTGTGTTTGTTAATCTGCCATTGCTCTCTACAGATGTATGGCCATATGTACCAATATATATATATATATATATATATATATATATATCTGCTAACATATATGTAACTATGTCCGTATATACCTACATAGCTGTATATCTGCATACACATATGTAACGTGCTGTGTATATGTAGACATATAGGTGTAGACACTTATATGTGTTGATGTAGCCATCAGCATGTATATTGCCATATATAGTGAAATATATGTATATAGTGTTAGAAAGCTATATATATATATATATATATATATATATATATATATATATATATATATATATACATATACAGATATGTTGTAGCAGTGTAAATAGTAATATATTTACACACAGATACATCTAGATGATGGCATACATTCTCTGTACAGTTGCATGACTGGACTGGATGATATGTTTTGGTTATTGCCCTGACTTTCTACAGCTGTAGTGGCCTTTTTTTAGACCATTGTAGCTGTGTTGCGGAGGGTCCTGGGGTCAAAAACTACATGTGCTGGATATTGCATTGCACAGTATATCTGTTGGGCTGTGGTGGGGGAGAACATAGCAGTCATCACCAGGTTCACCTCATGTGAGCCCCCAACAACCATGCATAAGGTCAGTTATTTTGTGGTGGGGTTCTGGTTGTTATTCCTATCTGGTGCTGCAATTCACTTATCTGTCCATATATCTATATGTATATCTATATTAATATCTAAATATATGTGGACGAATGTATCCACCCACCTACATACCATTGATGTGATATGATGTATGTGTGAGTTAGACATTTTTATGTACCTGTGTATCTCTCTACATATACAAATCTATGACTGTCCATATGTCAATGCATGAGTGGCTCACAATATTGGCCTGCCCCACATTAGTCTGGCCAATTGATGTGGATGATGTCAGGCATGTGGTCAGTCAGGAATGCCAATACATTACAGTTGCAGACATCATGTTGTTCAAATTATGTGTATTATAACAGATCACTGTTTAACTAGCAATGTTTTACATGTATATGAACAATATTTCACGTCTCCAGATATGTACCCCACCTTTGTCGCACTGTGTCCACAATGTTTGCAATAAGAGGTTGAGTGTTGTGCTATTAGTACAATTCCCCTTATGCAGATTGATTGTGCTGCATGATATATCTGGGTATACATAGGATGTCTGTAAATCCGACATGGTGTGTTAATTCACTATGATTGTGGTATGCAGGGTTCTGGGTTCAGGCCTTGCAGTGGCTGTCAATTATGTTGCAGGGTTGAACAAGGGTGGTGGGATGCAGGGTGATTAAGGCACTTTGTAAGCAGTCGTGAGAGTGTTTGCGCAATGGTATGCATCACCAACTGCAGGTAACAGCCAGTTACACCAGGTTAGCCCCGACATTGCTTACTTTGTGTACGCAGTGCTCACCGTCATGCAAACACAGACCTCCAGTTACATATGCCTACAGGTAGTTTGCTTCAGATTTCCTGAGCCTGGAAATGTAAAAATGCGTGCTAGTGCTGACATATGCTTACAACAGCTTATTGCTGCTTAACCTAACTACTGCTGTATGCATTATGATACCGACACTTCACATACGCATTTCCTGTAGTACTCCTGTTTTTATATATATATATATATATATATATATATATATATATATATATATATATATATATATATATATATATATATATATATATATGTATATATGTTATTTCGTGGCCGCAGTACTCCATTTCATGTATATGTTATTCCGTGGGTTATGCAACATACATATTACCAATAACATGGTTTGCTATGGGAAATGGTATGTCCTAGTAGCTTCCCTGTGTCCCCCCTCCTTTCTCACTGACATCCATGGGCCGGTCTCATTAGAATGGGTTCCTCCAAATCATGCTACAATAAAATAGCCAAGTTTGCTACTAACTCAACCTATAGAACCCATCACTGTGCTGCACTAAAAGAACTAAAATGGCTTGAGCTACCACAGCTACTTAACTATCACCAGCTGGGCACAGCCTACAATATTCTCAAATATCCTGAAAAAAAGCCCTCATTATCCAACCTACTTATTGTCTTTATTGCAAACCGGTACATAAGATCTAGTGAAAAATCTCTCCTCTCCATTACCAAGGCTAACAATAATGCAGGGAAAGCACTCTACTCCCACACCATTGCCAGAAATTGGAACTCTCTTCCCCTATCTGTGTCCACTGCCCCCTCCACATCCATATTCAAAAACTCCCTCAAATCGCACCTTCTTAGTACCTGGTTATGCATTTGCATCACATACCCCTACCCATACTATTATTAACTCCCCAAACTCCTCTCTGATCACATGCTGGAGCTCTGATCCCCTGTAGGCTTGGTCATCTGAAAGGGTACTTTTAACTGTAGAATATTACTTGGTATATTTTCTTCTCTTACCAGTGTATAACTGACATTGGGTTTTTACCCATGTTCTATATCTTCTTTTACCTGGAGTGTTTTATTAATTTCTTGTTATATTACTATGCTCAGCATACATGATAAAACCTGTTTTGTGTATTATGCTGGATGTACTGTAACTGAAATTGTCTTTTACCTATGTTCTATATCTTCTTTTACCTGGAGCATTTTTATTAATTTCTTGTTATATTACTATGCTCAGCATACATGATGTAACCTGTTTTGTGTATTATGATGGATGTACTGTATTTGTATAACTTGATGCTGGAGCTTTTCTCCCCGGGCCTCCACTGAAAATGGACCTGGTCCAGTCAGAATTTCCCAGTTAACAAATGTAAAATGAATAAATAAATAAAATAAATAAATGGCATGCCTCGGTCCATAATGTTGTACTCATCATTCCCCCCTTCCCCTCCACATCAGTCATCCTTCCTACAGGTTCCAGCCTAATCTAACCACACCACTACACATTGCCCACTCTCCACTTCTTGGGACCCTTCTTTTATGTTGTCTCAACCCCATGGATCTTCAGGCTTCCCACACATGTAGTCCACGTACATACGTCACCGTCTGTGCTTACATTTTAGGCTTGGTATGTTACCCCGAGGACTCTTTTTGGCAGATGTTTGTGGTTGTAACCACCAGGGATGGACATGCATTTGTTTAAGAGTAGACTTAGCAGGGTGACACTGTGTCTCCCACTGGCGGTATCCTGCCAGTAGTCTGGGAGCCAGTGCTGTGCTACGCTTAGTGGTGCACATTATTAGATTTGCATGATAATCACCTTTTGGCATTGATTTCCTCTTTGCCACTTGTTATATATGTGTCATGTATCCTCGACACATGTGTATGGACACTGTCTGTGGTCCTGGGAACTTCTATACTTTATTACATTAACACCTCACATCTGAACTTACTACTGTACTCCAGTTCACATATATATGTTCTGTAGTCAGTTATGGCACAGATGACTGCATATGGATGCCTTTCATAGGTTCAGTTTGGTTATACTATGGTGATGACATGTTTACTACTACCACATTCTTCTGTACATCCATCATGGCTTGGTAGATAGCTACTGAGACTATAGTGTGTGGGGTCCTGGGTTCGTGACCTGCATGGCTGTTTATTTTGTTGCCGGGCTGACAAAGGCCCATTGGATACAGAGTGATTACTGCACTCTAAAGCAGTCGTATGGCTGTACGCCTGCTTACTAGTGCGCACATATACCTACTATTGCCTATTTCTGCTTACACCTTCAGTGTCTTATTCCGTCTGACACAGATACGTCACATGTGCATTTTTTGCGGTACTCCAGTTCATATATATCAGCTATTTAGTGGGCTTTGCAACAAAAATATTGGTTATAATGTGCTTTGCCATGTAAAATAGACTGTGCTACACTGGGACCCAAACCGGGAATGCCTGCTCATTGGCCGGGTGCTCTACCCACTACACTATTGCTGTTCTGCTTCATTTCCCTATTTCTAACATATTGTAATACCCCATGTTTCCTTCCCCCGGCCCCTGAGCTCACCGTACACAGCATCCATCCATTCTCCAGTTGCTAGCCCAGCCATACCACACCTCCACAAATTTCCCTCCCTGCACGTGTCGGTACTCCTCCATTATACTGTCTTGACCCAAGCTTCTGCAGACTCTTCATCCGTTTAGTCCACGTACGTTCGAGCCTTCCCTTGATCTTCCTCTGATACTGATGGAAACATCTATGTCACCCACAAAGTTTGGTTCGTCCTGCCAGGGACAGACCTGTTGTTGTGTCATGAGTAGACTTTGCTGGTCTACACTATTTTTCCCACTGGTAGCATTCTGCCAGGGTTTGAGAAGCAGAGGTTTGCTCAAACACCGGGCCTGCCTCATCTCCCAGGTCCATGGATCCAATGCCCCAGGTGTGACATTCTGTGCATGAAGCATGCCCACACGCCCCCACTGCGTGCACCATTTTTAATTCCTCTCTTCAGTATTATGGCAAGACTACTGTTCTCACAGTATGTGTGGACAGGCACTGTTCATTGATACACATAGACTGCTTGGAATACTGTGATTGAGCAATGTGACCATGTTTGCTGGTATTGATCTACATATTTACATACATGTCCTATACTGTTGAATGACTGTACTGGATGATATGTTTGTGATAACAGCAGCTAAATGTGTATCTGCCATGCCTTTGTGGTAACTCACTTAGACTATACTGTGCAGGGTGGGGGGGTTGGAACCTGGGAGTGCTGATTATTTTGTAAATGGGCACGACGAGAGCTGTTGGCTAGAGAGTGCCTAAGGCACTGTGGAGGAAGTGTAGGCGGGTATGTGCTGGTGTGCGCAAGGCTCAGCCTTGCTGACCTCCAGTTACAGCGTCTTACACTGAGTTGGCCTCCACATTGCTTAAACGGTGTGGACATTGCTTACCGCTGCCAAAACAGCCATAACCCCGCTTGCTGCCACATACCCCCATGCTACTTCATGTATTTAGTTCACATTTGTTGTCTGGGACAATCCAACTGGATGCTTCCCCATTGTCAGCGGTGGCCCGGGGAGTGGAGCTCCACAGTAAACCCCAGCTACACATTACACATACTACTGAGGTGTACACATTCATAGAGAGTAACAGACTTACCATAACTACATACCACATTTTTCATGCTTAGCTCACATTAACATGTCGGTATTATACATGCTTAGGTCAGGCTTACATGTCGGGTATGACTGTTGACAAAGGTCAGTTTAAGGTGAAGTGGGATTCCAGTGTAACAGTTCTGGATAGGTTACATGCAGGTATTCAGGTTAGGTTTGGTTATGCCGTACCTGTGTGGTAGAGTAGAAGAGAATAGTGAAGGAGTAGGTAGGTAGGTGGGGGGGACATTGTAACTGTATGGTACGCTGTTGGAATGATTGGTGGGGGAGCAATAGGGAAGGTTTGCAGGATGTTGGGATTTGTATGCGAGGCAGGACAGGAGGTGTCGATTACACTAGTTGGTGTAGTGGTAAAGAGTGTTATTTGGGGGGGGACTTCACCAGGTGGTGAGCATGTGCTGATCCAAGTGTTTTTGAGGTGTTCCTTCATGTGTTATTTACATGTGTCGTGTGGGACAGCTGAGGTAATACACGTGGGTAGGGGGTTCCAGATTCTGCCAATATAGCTGGGGAAGAGGGTGTCACCTACTTGTGACTGTGAACATTAATAGTAATGAAACAGGGGTCAATAGGTAAGTGGTGTTAATGGGGCACACAGAGGGGCAGATAGTAGGGGAAATGTCCAGGGATGTGCAGGAAGGCTGACGGGAAGGTCCACAGCTGGCCATTTCTTCTACAGCAACAGCTGTGTATATACACTGCATTTGGGGGTAGGTCTGGACACTCACACCCCTGGGGGGTGTTGACAACAATAATACCTTGTGATGCCAAGTAGTTCGGCTTACATGCCTACAGTGGGGTGTTGTGACCATGTGTTCTTTGGTGTTATTTAGTGGGATAGGCAACAATACATCTGGTTATACTGTACTTTGCCATGTAAAATAGACTGTGCTGCAGTGGGACTTGTGCCAGGTGTGGCTGCTCGTTAGGCGGTAGCTCTGCCTAATGCACACTATTGCTTACATCCCTGGGGTGGTCCAAGTAGAACCGCTCCAGCCAACAACTGCACTCCTAGGACCATAATTGCAAACCCATACTCCCCCCCGCACCTTCACTACAGCACTCATCCATACTCTGGGTGCAGGTTGGGTCTAAATACACCAATACACACTGCCCACTCTCCACTTCACAGGACCCATCTCATATGTTGTCTCGACCCATGGGTCATCAGGCTTTCCCACCATTGTAGTCCGGGTACATGCTTGCCCCGCCTTGATAAGTCATTGCATGGGCTGCCTCCTATTACAAGACACTTTTTGGGGTGTCACGCAAGGGATGCTCCTGTCTCCATTCCAAGATTAGATTTAGTGGGTCCACTGTGACCCCCCCTTTGGGTTTTATCCTGCCTATGGTTTGGGGTAGCAGTGGATTGTTTACATTGTTTGTGTGTTTGTTTGTTTCCCCTGTCTGGCTGGGGGGGGGGTTGATGCCAAGTGTTACACGTTTGTTGATTGGGCCCCTCAACCCCATTGGCACGGCCTGTGAACATATGTAATTCTTAAGTGCTATATCATATCATAGCTATATATCTGTGTATGTATACACACACACACACACACACACACACACACACACACACACACATATATATATATATATATATATATATATCTACACACATACACACGCATATATATATATATATATATATATATATATATATATATATATATACATATATATGTGCTTAACCCCATGCAAATGCACTTGCACATGCTTACTGGTGCTTACATATGCTTACTGCTGCTTATCTGTGCTTACACCTACTTACTGCTGCCTTATTCATTATGATACTGACTCTTCACATGTGCATTTCCTGCAATACTCGTGCTCATAAAAATGTGTGTTATTTAGTGGGTTTTGCATTACAAATATTGCTTATACCATCCTTTGCCATGTAAAATAGACTGTGCTGGGACTCGAACTGGGAATGCCTGCTCGTTAGGCAAACGCTCTGCCCACTACACTATTGCTGACATGCTTCATTTGCATATATCGTCCTTGTTATCCTCTTCAGCCTTTTAGGCTGCTCTTGCCGTGGCTAAGCAATGGGCACACCTAAGCACCTACGGTTAGCTGTACTCGGAGCTTTAGACACCAATACGGGGGTTTCTTTTTTTGATTTTTATGTCCTGTTGTTGTTTAAGAGCAGAGGCAGCGCGCCTTCATTATTATGCATGGTGCACTGCCGTGCTACTCTTAAATGGTCACTTCCATGCAGAAATAAGCTATTCCTGCTCAGAACCTTACTGAATCCCAGGGATAGATTATTCTGTTAATCTGTATATAATGTTTATTATGCCACTCTGTATGTGTTTTTAGGACATACAGGAAAGTGATTTAGACATTATGTGTAGTGTACATTCTTTATGGTGATCGCAATACAGTGGGAGTATTGCAGGAAATGCACATGTGAAGAGTCAGTATCATAATGAATAAGGCAGCAGTAAGTATCCCATAATTTCAGGGTAAAACTGGGGTACAGGCCAAATATATGGGCAACAAATGTGTGGACATTATGCAGTGATTTGTATAGTTGGAAGGTATGCAACCTCCTATGAGCGTTCTCGCTTATTGTTATTGCCGAACAGCACTTCCTGAGTGCAGGGACATGTGTGTTGTGAGAGGTCTGCTCTCAGACATGCCCCCTGCACTTGTCCATGCTCCTTCTGTAGGCACTATGGCTGGTGTGGGTGAAGGATCATGCTTCTGGGCACACTGCTGGGGCATCCAGGAGTCCAAAGTCATGGCAGGACTCCTTGTTAAAGACCATGACCAGAGACTGCTGCAGGGCCAGTACCAGGATTCCCAAAATAAAGTGGAAGCCTGGGACCATCTTGCTCGTGACCTCACCAGTGCCACTGGCATCCCTCAAACTGGTGAGCAGGTCAGGCATCACTATGCCAGTCTGAAACGGAGAAAGAGGGAGCTCTTGGATCAGTGGATCCAAGAGGCTAGGCAGATGGGTGATGTCCCAGCCATGTGTATCAGTATACTACCTGTTTAATAATTGCCAGCTCATATATATTATGTATAGGTATGGCTAAATATTACTCTTATGTCTTTGACAGTGGCAGATGAGCAGGCTGTGAATTGGGAAGCCCATGCCTGTAGACTGCAGAGGTTGCGTCATGAGACAGGTTAGTAATAATCTTGCATGTACTGTCATAAGAAATAAATCTAAAAGTAGTAGAAAGTTAATAGTCAGTATAAAACCTGTATTGTGAATAAACCAGACAATACGGCAGGAAGAATCTCATATAGGTTGTATGTAAGTAAAAGCATTATAGCCTGACAATAAAGGTCTAACTGCTGGACTGTTTGTGTTTACTCTGGTATCATATGGTAATGTAGAGTTGCAATCTCTTAATAGTACTGTAGTATTAAACACTGTTACCCACAGTGTGCTACATAAATAAAATGTATAGGAATGTCTGTGTATGGCTGCTGTAATCACAAGGTCATATTGTACAACTGAGAGAGACTTAGACATAAAACAGTGAAAAGACAGACAGCAAAATCCAAATACCACACTCAGCTGAGATGTGAAGTGTTGTATTTTAGAATACACAGCCATGGTTTGAATCCTGGGAGTGGTAGTAAGCTGTATGCAGAATCATACCCCACAACTGTACAGATACTGTCAGAAAATCCAGGTAATTGGTGTAAGTCCCCTGCCTGTCACCCTGCCCCCTGGTAAATCAGTGGGATGATCTCAGAAGTTTAGGCAGCAAATAATGACATACAACTGATTGTCAGACATCATAACTGTCAGAAATATATATATAAGAACAAACGTTTCACTCTAGCAACTCACCAAAGTGTTATGAGAGTAATAAACAAAGTATGTCCCAACTCCACCCCCATGTTGCGAAGCTATGACAAGAGTGTGTACAGTAACAGAGTGAGATGTATGTGCATAATAATAATGTGGACTCTGGTAATATGTGTGGCAACATTCAGGTAGTGTTAACAAACATTCCCCCACAGGTCTGTCAGATGTGACAACTGTGCCTAGAAATAAAAGATTGAAATCCTGGACTGATACTGTTTAGTCTGGTATTGTATGGCAGTGTTAGTGTTGCAGTATCTCTGACTAATAAGGTATTACTCACCACTGTCATCCACACAGTGCTACCTAATAAAACTGTCTATGAAACCCTGTATAAGAGTATTGTAATTACAAAGTCAGACTGTAAAACCACGAGAGACTTATAGACAGAATTCAGAGAAAAGATACATGACAATATCTATATAGCACACTCAACTGTGATGTACACTGTTTTATTTTTAGCACACACAGCTATGGTTCAAATTCTGGGAGTGGTAGTAAGCTGTATGTAGAATCATACCCCTCGACTCTACAGATCTGTTCAGAATGTCCAGATAATTGGCCCATTTATGCTGGCTGTTACCCTGTCCCCCGGCATATCAGCATGATAATCTCTGACATTTAGGCAGCATTTAATGTCATGTAACTGACTGTCAGGCCTGTAAATATTTGGCAAATGTCTATGATAACAAACCTTTCATTGTACAACTCGTCAAAGGTTTATGAGGGAAATAGTCAAAATATGTCCCAGCTTCACCTGCATGTTGTCAAGACATGCCCAGAGTGTGTGCAATAAGAGATGGGGAGGTATGTGCATAACATCAACCTGGAGTCTGGGAATATGCATAGAAATAGTCAGATAGTGTTAACAAACAATACCTCCACAGGTATTCCAGGTAAGAGGTGTATGCAGGTAAAATACAGTTCATGTATATATTTGTCTACATCCATACCACTGTCCAAACTAAGGTCATAGGGTAATGTAATAATACCTGTAAGGTACAGATCACAACACTGACTAAGAAAGTAATGAGAACTACAGGGATATACAAGTTAATTGACATCTTCCCCCCACCTTATCTGCAACAATAAACTAAATACACAACTCAATCAGTATGTGTACACTTAAATCTACTGTTGGGACATATGTCCTGTTGTTTGATAAATATTGAAATTTGTTTCTATGCATGTGCCATGTTGAAATACTCCCACATTGGTGGTATGCTGCCATCAGTGTACCTGCATGCTGTTGTAATGGCCACTGTGGTCCCATATATGCATGTTTTCTGTTTGCTATGCAACTGTTCCATATATGGTGTTTTGGGTTAATGGGAATATCTATACATGCTGTTATACTTAATCCTGGAATGTGTTGACTATTACTAACCCACATATGTTTTAAATTGAAACACCATAGCACGTGTGGGAAGGCTGGTCCCAGCGGACCCACCTCTCCTACCTTATCTGGCCATGGCACCGGGCACCAGCACATCTGGGGCCCACCCTGGGACCTCGTCATCCACTGGTCCTGCACCACCTTTGGGTGGAACTGCCTCAGGGGATGGGGCTTGCCCTTACCCCCTGGGAGTGGGCGCGGACAGGATACTGTCACCCATCAGGTCCAGGTTCTGGTGCGTAGTGAGCTTCGCAGGGAGTTTGGAGATCTGCTATGCCAGCTTGAGGGCCGTGTGGTGCATCTAGAGGGTCAGCATGCCCCTCCTACTCAGCCCCCAGCACAGCCAACTTTGGGGCCGTGAAGGTGCAGTGGTGACTGCCCATGGGTGGGGACCTCAGTCCCACTGTTTCCACTAGGGGGCTCATGGGCTTCCTACTTCCAAACACCCCACTCCATCCAAGGGGTTTACCCCCCCGCATGTGTCATATACTGCCTTGTATGCTGTCTTGTCTGTCTTGTCTGTTATCCTACCCAACCTACCTCCCCAAATATACCTACTATCCCTCCCCAACATCCCACTCTCACCTAAAAAAAGGGCAATCTGTTCTCAAAAAAAAAAATCTCACCCCATACATAGCTGTTCATTTTGCACGTGTCCACTGGACATGTGTAATCTGGTGTAAGTGGCTTCACAACATATTATTGTTGCCCTCACCCCTCTCTCAGGGGTATGAATGTCCAAATGTACCTTCAAATAAGTGTATATGCACAGCTGTTGCTGTAGAAGAAATGGGCAGCTATGGACCTTCCCTACACCCGTCCTGCACATCCCTAGCTATTTTCCCTACTGTCTTTCCCTCTTTGTGCCCCCTTTTCACCACTTTCCTATCAACCCTTTTTCTTTTCTTTTAAAGAAATTAGTGCGGGGGTAAGTAGGAGTAAACACTTTTAAGCAGCAATAAGCAGGTTTAAGCCTGTTTGCGCAGGGGTAAGCAATGCCTACACAGGTTAAGCAATTTAGAAGCTGAGTATAAGAAACTGTAACCTGAAGTTAGCAGTGCTTACCTTCGCTCAAACCCACGCAAACCAGCTTACAACTGCTTAAAAGTGCCTTAATCACTCTGTATCCAATGGCCCATGTTCTGCCCAGCAACAAAATAAACAGCCATTGCAAGGCTCAGACCTAGGACCATGCA
The DNA here is from genome assembly GCF_019279795.1 of Protopterus annectens. NCBI lineage: Eukaryota > Metazoa > Chordata > Ceratodontiformes > Protopteridae > Protopterus > Protopterus annectens. The sequence goes on from NC_056731.1 coordinate 1,262,472,526, forward strand.
CACCATAGGCAAAGTGATTTACCACTAAGCCATGTCAGCTATACATATCCCTGATGTTTTCACAAACATATCATCCAGTACAGGAAATGTATGGGTCATGGGTCTACTTTGAAACACCTATAACCCATAACATCTAATTTCATAACTTTCAGACCAGAACATCTAATACCCAAAATGACTAAAACCAATAACATTGAATTTCAGAACATCTAACACTACAAATCACAATAAAATAACATCCCCGCCACATATAACAACACCAAACTACCAAACACACTTTTACTACATTTCTGCACCCCAAACCCCCTGTAAATTAAATACACCAATTCCAAGATCGCACTACAGTGGGAAAAAGTTAATTTCCTAACCCCACTGTATCAAGCCTCCCTGCAGAAATGTAGTCTAAAGTGTGTTTGGTAGTTTGGTGTCATTATATGTTGTTATATGTGGAGGGGGTGTTATTTTCATGTGATTTGTACTGTTAGATGTTATGAAATTCAATGTTATGCATTTTAGATGTTCTGGTCTCAATGTTATGAAATTAGATGTTATGGGTTTTAGATGTTTTGAAGGGGACCCATATATATATATATATATATATATATATATATATATATATATATATATATATATATATATATATATATATATATAATAAAATAAAAAAATATATATATATATAATACATACACGTATAGATATATATGTCTACATATATATTATATATATATATATATATATATATATATATATAAATATATATATATATATATATGTGTGTGTGTGTGTTAACAGATGTGTGCATATATATATATATATATATATATATATATATATATATATATATATATATATATATATATATATATATATATATATATATAATAACTTCACTATAAAATAAAAAAATGATTAACAAGAATCAGGTATTAGACATAAAAGCAAACAACAGAGCTGATTTCCTGACTACGAATAAAGGGATGAAAGTGCTAGATATCGGCTCTGGTGTTTGCTTTTATGTCTAACGCCTGATTCTTGTTACTTATTTTTTTATTTTATAGTGAAGTTATTTCACATAAGTACCAAATACCCAAAAGCGAGCGTCACCTTGTAAATATGCAGAAAAATCCCAAATGAAGGAAACACGATCAAATAAAAGATGCAGTTAGATAAAACACCAAGCGGTTTTATTCCAATACTTAACAACAATACATTAAGCGCTTTCACAATAATTCAATATCACTTCATCAGACCAAGAGTAACAACTAACATGGATCCTTATATAACATTTCTGAAGGTCAAAATTCAAACCAGCCATTCAGGAGCTAACAGATCAGAAATCAATTACAATTTAAAGACAAAGTAGCTAATTCCTACTTAAAATCAAATGTATAAGACATCAAGTGACATTGTAGCTTCTAAACAAATTTTCCTATATTTCATATGTTTGTAAAAACAGATGAATAAAATACAAGAAATAAAATATATATAAAAAACATATAATGAAATATATATAAGAAATATATATGTCAAATATTTATGTTTACTAAAAATGTATATAAATAAATTCATTGCCTAATTGTGAATGCAAATACAACCACAATATTCATCTAACAACAAGACAAATACATATACAATTTACAAAGTTTAACATGTAACTACATAATATAACTACATGTAAGTATTAAAAACCTTTCTTGTGTTTATTAACCCTTCTAGACTTCAGAACAGGTTTCAATGGGACACTGCCATTCAGACCGTGTCCCCTATGAGACCCCAAACGTAGGATCCACTGCAGTTCTAATGTTTCAGTTCTGTTAACTAAATCTCCCATTCTTACATTCTCACCCACTACTTGCAACACTTGAAATAAAAATGTATGTTGTGGTCCTTCTTTTAAAGAATGTTTGGCTAACGCGCTATATTCAAACCCTTATTAGTACAATTTATATGATGCCTAATGCGTTCTCTAAGACATCTATTTGTTTTGCTTATATAGAATTTAAAGCAACATATGCAATGTGCACAATATATTACATTTTTTGTATTGCAATTAGATTTAATTCTTAATTCCCAGAGTTTTCTTGTCTCAGGGTGTCTAAAAAATCTGGACTCATCTATGTGTTGGCAGTGGGCACATTTCCCACATTTACGTGTCCCATTCAAATTATTCAGTGGGAAAGATATTGTATTGGTGTTTCCATTACATAATAATTGCTTCAGATTCTTTTTATTCTTATATATAAATTTAGGTTGATGCCCCACTATAGCTGCAGTTTCAGGATAAAAACCTATATGTGAATTCTGCTTATTTAATATGAATTGATGCTCCCATTCTGCCATAACAATATTGGCATATGTATTTGCACAGCTGGTGCCCATAGCGACACCAGCTGTTTGCCAATAGCATGTATTCTGGAAGATGAAAACATTATAGTCTATTATACCATGACCCCCCCCATTAATATTCCAAAACGTGCACGCTGATTGGTCAGCGTGCATGTTGTAAATAGACTTATACTAATAGAAAAAGGTCTGGTCACCCGGACTTTTTCCATTAGTATAAGTCTTTTTTAAAACACTGTCTCGCTATGTTGAAGGAGTTTAACATAGCGAGACTGCTTTAAAAAAAGCAACGGAGATACTCTGTTGCTTTTTATAAAGCTGTCTCGCTATTTTAAACTCCTTTAACATAGCGAGATTAGTAAAAAGCAACGGAGATCTTGCTTTCTCCGTTGCTTTTAAAGTCTCGCTATGTTAAATGGGTTTAACATGGCGAGACAGCTAAAATAAGCAACTGAGATCTCCGTTGCTTATTTTAAAGCTGTCTTGCTATGTTAAACCCATTTAACATAGCTAACAGTTTGTAAAAGCAACAGAGATCTTGCTTTCTCTGTTGCTTTTTCAAATCTCGCTATGTTAAATGAGTTTAACATAGCGAGACAGCTTTAAAATAAGCAACGGAGATTCTCTGTTGCTTTTTTACTGTTTCACTATGTTAAACCCATTTAACATAGCGAAACAGTAAAAAGCAATGGAGATCATGCTTTCTCCATTGCTTTGCCCACAGCTCTGATGTACTGTAGGCATATGCATGCGCAGTACATCAGAACTGCCGCCGAGAATACCAGACAGCTGGAAGGGCAGCAAGAAGGCATTATACAATGCCATTATTTAAGAAAAGTAATTTTTTTCTTAAATAATGTCATTATAATACAATAACCACTTCTGGGTGTGGGTATGCTGGATTTACCCATGGTTGGCTTTGTTTGGCCACTCGGGCTTCACCCTCGTGACCAAACCACGCCAACTGTGGGTAAATCCAGCATTACCCACACCCAGGCGTGGGTTATTGCATAATACTATCTCCAGTAACATGCATAAGAAATCAATACGTGTTGGTGTTAACTTTCCTACTCTCATCATAAATTTCCGTACCATATTAATTCCTTCATTGTTTGGAATACAGGTGAATAGGGAGGTGACATCAAAGGTTACTAAAAATTCCTCTTTGGAATTCTCATGATATTCCTTGTACAAATCTCTTTAGGAAATGTTCTGTATTTTTTAGTATTATCGGACATTCATTAAGGTAGTCCTTAAATTCCCCATTTAAGTACACTGATATTGGCTCTGTTAACCAACCCGCTCCTGTGTACTTAGATGGAGAATTTAAGGACTACCTATCTACATACATATATGGATATATATATATATATATATATATATATATATATATATATATATATATATATATATATATACAGCAGTAAGTATGTGCAAAATATATGGTTATGTCAGGTGTGAACACCATGTTGGGAACACATTGCCCTTGTTTGTGAAGGTGGGATTGGTAATTTGGGGAAGGATAGCAGGTATAGTTGTGGAGGTGGGTTGGGTTGGAAGATAGAGAAGAGAGCCTGCAGGGGCAGTATATGACACATGTGGTGGGTAAACACCCTGGATGGAGAGTGTTGTCTGCGATGTGGAAGTCTATGAGCCCCCATATGGAAACACTGGGATAAAGGTCCACACCCATGGGCATTCACATCAGCTTCACAGCCCTGAATGTGCCTGGGCTGGGGGCTGAGCAGGAGGAACATGCGGTCTCTGTGAGTGTGTACTGAGGGCCTCAAGGTGCTGTAGCACATCCCCCAAGTCACTGTGGAGCTCCCTATGCACCAGACCCTGGCCCTGACTTTGGGTGATAGGATTCTGTCTGTGTGTGCTCCCGGGGTGGGGGGTGAACACCATCCCCTGAGGTGGTTCCACCTGAAGGTAGTGTAGGACCAGTGGATGAGGAGGCCCAAGGGTGGGGTCCACATGTGATGTGGCCTGGTAACATGGCCAGATGAGGTGGGAGAGGTGGTTCTGCTGGCAACTGTTCCCCAAACCTGCTATTGTGTCACTGTTATAGAACATATGTGGGTAGTAATAGTCAACACATTCCCAGATCATGTCCAACAGCATGCATAGATATCCCCAATAACACAAAAGAACAGATGTGCAGCAATCACATAGCAAATTAGAACACATGCATATATGGAACCATAGTGGCTCTTGCAATGGCATGCAGGTGACATTGTCCATAACAGGCCACCAATGATAGTGTCCCCCCAAGGAGCATGACTATAAACACATAGCACAAAGTGTTGTACAATACGATATATGTCCCAGCGGTAGGTATTCTATAGACGTACCTGTTGAGTTGTGTGATCAGATTGTTGTTGCAGATATGGTGGGGGGGAGACAGAGATGTGTATTAACAACTATGATAACCTTGCAGTATGAGGTTCTCAGACCTGTTTCCATCTTTATGTCTTTCAGGCACTATGTCCAGGGAGAGGTTGCGTGTTTATACAGCAGAGGAGAATGATGTCATCATCTCACACCTGGTGCAGCACTACCAGGTGTTGTTCAGCCAACAGCCCATGATCAGCAGGAGCGGACCATCCTGTGGAACCTTGATAAAGCTCAGAAATTTTCTGAGTGAAAGCGCTTGTGTGTTTTCAACTTTGTGTGTTTTCAACTTTGTTTTTATTGGATTAAAGGAATTATTTGGATTCTGCATTGTACTTGGCTGGATTAAACGAATCTGTATTTGTCAACCAACTCCGAACTGTTCCACTTCCTGGTTGCTGGTGTATTCTCTTCCTCGTCTGGTTCTGTTTCTGGATATTTGTTCAGGTTTGCCAATACACCGGTCATGTTATGCCCATGGTCTAGTTCATACACACATTTAACGCACCTACCCATAATGCATGCTGTACATTTTCACAAATTGTTGCTGTTAACTGCACTGCATCACAATGGTCACCATGATGGTGTATCTGAAGGGTATGTCAGACTTCTGCAATATAAATAACATCCTGTCATTGCAAAATGTGTGCACAGAGATGAACATAATGGTGTGAGAAATGGCCTACAGTAAGGACGTGTGTGTGTGAAACATCACCTTTATACAATGCTACAATATCTACCAGTATTACAATGGCAACTGTTACAGATCTACACTACGGAATATCACAATACTGCAGTCCACAACACTTACAACCTGCAATGTGGTCCTAACATGAGCAATGAGTGTGTAATATGGAATCGTATGTTAGGACAGCAAATATGGGGAATACATACCTCCACAAACACTGGAAGCATATGTGTGCACACACTCCAGATAAAATATAGTGGAAATAGCTGTTGAGGTGCTGACAGCATGCATTCTTCATGAGAATGCACCTTCCAGCAAGTACACATCCCCAATATAACACCAAGAAATAGTCTGCTGTCCAAGACATTTGGCCATCAAATGTGCCCACTTACCTGCAACAGAGGCAGTTGTGGCTTGCACACATCTTACATGCCATGGCATGGACACCATACCCAACAGGTAGCACCCAGTAGTTGGACATGCAGCCATACCTCATCATTCCATATACCATGGCAAATAGTGCAGACAGCCATGTATGTGACGAGGATGTATGGGACTGGATTAATGTAGAAAATAAACAAATGGTCATCCAAGACAGATGATGTCACATGTAGCAAACCAGTCATGCAGGCTGCCTAGTAACATGCCGCAACACTTAGGGAGTTGCAGGAATATCTAGCAAGTACTAGCTGTGCAGTACCCATGTCAGCAATTGCTTGGACTCTGCATACATGTGACCCATTGGTTAGGGTAATAAAATGGGATAGTTGTACCACAGGAAACATCAACCAGGCCTCTCTACAGGTAGCATATGCATAACAGAAAAGGTCCCTAAAAGGGATGCATTGCAATGTGTACTGGTGTACCAAGACCACGATGGAAACCTACAGACTATATCAAGTAAGATACATGTGCTGCACAACCAACACCTCACCCCACCTCAGGCCCACCATCCCCATCTGTACCTTGCCGGTGCCAGTGTGCACCTGTATGTTTGCCATTCATTAGCTGGGACTAGGCTGGTACACATGATGTTCAGTGTTTGGGACACTGCAAAAAGACACACGTGTAGGCCATAGCTGTCCAGCATCTGCAAAACGGCTGAAGGTGGGGAGGGGCTGTCATCATGACACAACAGTGCACTGCAGAGGGGATCCAAAGGATGCTATGAATGGCTGTATCTGCACACAGTCAGGGTCAGGAACTGTAGCAGACATAGCCCTAACCCCACAGCAATAGTGATGGCAGTGTCTGAAGTCCAAGGGATGCGCACATGAGTTGACCTTGCAATCATGCAGAATTGGGGGACATGTGTAGGGCAGACTGACCAAATACTGGCAAATGTAGATGACCCATGCTAGTATACCCCTCCCAGGAATAGTGACTGCTGTAGTACACATAACAGTAGGTGCAACAAACCATCATTATAAGGGCATGCACACATATGCACCCATGAAGTGTATGCATCTCAATCAGCATCAGCACAACTAACATATTTGTTTGACACTGCATTTGATAGTACAGGCCATATGTCACATATCAGGTTCATGTAATGTTAACATATGCAGTAATGTGGTCCCATAGCATATCAAGGAAGAGGGGGTCATATCAATAAGTGTGTGTACACTCTCCATAGCCATAGTAAGGTTTGAAGGTTGTCAGTGTAATTGTATTGTATTGACCATACATGCACCACTGATGATGAGATCTGTAAAGCAGACATCAGGCATTCACAAATGACATCTGTCCACATATCATCCCAGGTATTTGTCGGGCAAACACATAGGGGCTGTGAGCAGCACAACAGACATAACTGACACAGTAATACATATTCAGCAAAGGTGTGTACACCTGTGAGGTATGGTGCACAGTACACGCCAGGGTGCCGAACAGGTGCACATCAATACTGTGTACATGGGTGCAGTGTGTTCCAGGAGAAGGGGCATCACTTACTAACACAGCTCATGCATTGCACACATGTATAATGTTGCGAGCATGGATTGACTATAGCTGCACTGCATGCTGTTGAGTACATGCATGTTGACAGATGGGTAATGGGAGGTCTGTGTGTAATATCTTGGTGCAACCTCACCTGTAAGTGTGTGTGTGTGTGTGTGTGTGTGTGTGTGCATGTAGGGGGCGGGGGTGGGGGGTTATTTTATCTGTAAGTGCAATCTGGTGAAGTGGAGGGGGGTTGTATGTAGGATGTGTGTGTGTATGTGTGTGTATGTGTGTGTGTTTGTGTGTGTGTGTTCATGTATGCACATGTGTGATTGTGGGGTTGTTCATACCTCTTGACTTCCCTTTGAAATTGTGCAGTACATGGACAGACACATGAGACACCAGGAATACTTGTCTGACATGTAATCTCAGGACAGCTGATAGTATAATATGGTCTGTAGCATGGAACATGCATTGGGAGGGAAACTAGACACCAGGTATACTGTTATAATTGCAATCAGCAGAAAGTTGAAAGAATACCCATGTATGTAGCACTACAGATGCATTGGGGAATTACTAGACAACACCAGTAAGTGTTTCTATATATTACTGTAGTCCACATAATAAATTAATAGAGCAACAGATCTTGCATCTACTGAGCAATAGTTACGTATGACACTCCAGTGCATGATATTATTGACTGACTGTAGTAGCCCCTAACATATGGGGGTCATGCTCTTGATGTCTGGACAAACCCAGGATGAACTCTGGACAACAGCAGTGAGTCTTTGTAAAACCGACTCCAATCAAGTCAAAGAAGTAATGGAGTAAAAGATCATGTTTTGTGATCACCTGTCTAGGCAATTAGAAGAATGATACATTAATGATTTGTATTAATGAGTGTAAGTTTTCAAGTCTGATGTAGGATGGGGAACTTAAGAGAATAAACCTGGGACAGTCTGTAAACTTAAGGACAGGTAAGTATTATGGTGGAATGTCAGGGTCTGTGTGTGTGCGCATGTGTGTGTGTGCATGTGTGTGCGTGTGTGATATGTGTGTGTGTGTGTGTGTGTGTGTGTGTGTGTGTGTGTGTGTGTGTGTGTGTGTGTGTGTGTGTGTGTGTGTGTGTGTGTGCGTGTGTACTGTTAAGCAATGATGTACAGGTCTTAAAGTGTGTTTCTTGTTTTCCCCTCACAGGTGGTGAGGTGGGTCAGGGTCACTCCTGCAGGCAATCTGATGTTGGTGTCCATACAGACACTGAAAATGATGATAGGTGTGTTGAGGCACAGGCGGGGTTGTCAGAGGCTGAAACTGCTCCATCATTTGACATCCCCCTGTTATCCACCCCATCCCCACACCGGTCACAGGGACTATAGATACCCCATCAGCAGTGGTCATAGCAGAGGGGCAGTTGGCGGTTGGTGGCAGTGCACAGGACAGTGTGGTATCTATGGCTGCTGTGTCTGGACACAGCATTCATAGCCAGATATCTGGCAGGGTACCACATAGGCAGATGTACAGGGGTTCTCATTGGAGGGCTGTTGGTCATCTTGCCCTTGGCAGAAGTGTCACATCTGGTACCACCAGACGCATGTTTCAGGGTGTCATGGAGGTGCAGGCTCATATGGAACGGTACACCAGACAGGGTCTGAGGCTGCAGAGGGCTACTCTTTCAGCTGTAACTGACAACATCCGTGATCTTGCAGGTGCCCTCTGTTATTTTACAGAGGTCATGGATAGACGGTGGGGTGAGATGTTGGGATTCCTCGACTGTGGATTGTCCATGCTAGAACTTGTGGTGGGAGTGGTACGATGGCCACATGGACATAGGCCAGCAAAACCAACAGCTGGAGGTTGAAGTGGACATGCAAGGACACCAAACCGCTCCTGTAGTGGCAGTACCAGCCCCAGCACTGCAGGGGGGCACTGTCCACACCACACCACAGCAGGCCATGTGCACGTGGCCCTAGCCAGTCCCAGGAGGGAGCTGGTTCCAGCTGACCTATATCATCATCAGGGGAGAGTTCCATTTTGTGGCTTGTACTTGGACATAGGTTCATAGGTTTATACTAGGCTACCTGCCCTAAGGCATTTATAAGCCTAGCCCAGAGTTTTTGTGGCTTACGCCACCCCTTATGTTAAAAAATACTGTGCCCATTAGTTTGCTTTGCCAGCAGTGACACAGAGATGATTCCTGGGGTAAACCTACGATCTCCCATCCACCGGTCAAGATTTCTCTTGAACAGAGCCAGCGAGGTGCTCTGCCTCACATGGACCAGGATTTTATTCCACAACATAGGGAGTCTCTGGGTGACAAATCTATCCCTCCACCATGTCCTATTTATATCCGTGCTAAGGTTTAAGTCGCTTGCTCTAGTGGATCTGGTAGATTTGGATTTTTTGAGGTGGAGCATGTCCATTAATTCCTGGTTGGACATGACCTTGTATGTCAGGCACAGGTCACCTCTGAGCAGACGGTATGCGACTGAACAGAGCTGGAGTTTCTTCAGTCTGGCAGCATATGACAGATTTTGGAGTCCCTTTATCCTTTTGGTGAGGAACTTTGGGGCCTCACCAATTGCTGCAGGTGTCGGGTGAGATACATCCCGAATGGGGCATTGTACTCGATCATTGGTCTGATAAGTGAAGAGTACAGGGGAACAATGACCTCACTTGATCTGGATGTGAATCCCTTCATGATCAGGTGGGCAATGTAGAAGGTTTTCTAACCACTTTAGCAATGTGAGTGTCAAAGAAAGGCCACTGTCAACCTGGGTCCCCAGGTCCCTGATAACCTCTTCTGTGCTTAGTGGATTGCCACCTATATGGTAGCTTGGGGTTACCTTGTTTTTCCCAAAGGGTATGACTATACATTTTTTGGCATTTAACTTTAGGCCATGGCTCTGGCACCAGCTATCAGTTTCCGTGAGACCCCTCTGAAGGATATCTGTGTCCAATGTACTTTCCACTATGGCTCCCAGTTTGCAGTCATCTGCAAACTTTGTCAGCCATAGTCCTCGTATGTTAGCCTGTACTTCTGAGAAGTAGATGCCGAACAACAGGGGGCCAAGGACTGAGCCCTGTGGGACACCACTTGTGACCGGCTTGGAGTCTGACATGGCGCCAGCTACTCTAACCCTGTGGGTTCTGTCCTTTAGCCAGTTTGCAACCCATCTTGTGACATATGGGTTTACATTTAAGCTGGTAAGTTTCTCTATAATACCCGAGTGGGGTATTGTGTGAAAGCTTTGCAAGGTCAAGGTAGGCTGTATGGACTGCCTTTCCCTCATCAATGGCCTTGGTGACTGTTTCGAAGAAGTCGACCAAGTTCAAAAGGCATGATCTGCCCTTGACAAAGCCAAACTGGGTCGGGTCCAATGTCTGCAAGTCCCCTATGTCTTTGTTTATGAGTTCCATTATGATCCTCTCCATAGCTTTGCAGACCAGGCTTGTTAAGCTTATGGGGTTGTAATTACCAGGGTCCGTAGAGGCACCACCTTTGTGGATTGGGACCACAGTTGCCGTACGCCACTCCTTGGGCACGTATCCTGTGGTAAGGCTAAGATTAAACAGCTGCCTTATGTGCGGGTTTAGTTCCTCATTGAGTTCGTGTAGCACACAGCCGGGGACACCATCCGGTCCCATTGATGCTGTGTTTCTAGCTTTAGAGAGAGCAGCTTTCACCTGCACATTGGAGATGTCTGGGAGGCTGCACTCCACTGGGATAGTTATCTCTCCTTTTGGGGGGGAGAGGGGGCTGAAGTTTGCACTGAACCTGTCTGCCAGTATGTTGGCAATGTCTGTGGATTCAGTGATTTTTGTATCATTTTGGACTAATTCTGAGCATATCTGGGAGTCTCCACCCAGGTTTCTAACATAGCTGAAGAAGGCCTTATGATTGTCTTTTGAATCTATGGCAATTTTTCTCTCAAAGTTGGCCTTGGATGATTTTATGAGTGCTCGTATTTTTTTACTAATAATGATCAAAGGTGTCTTCTCTGTTATGGATTTTGCTCTATCATGTAACAGCTTTCTCCTCTTATTGTAAAGTTTGTTTATGGCTGGGGTCCACCAGACTGGACATTTGCCCTTGGTGGAAAGAGTCTTGGTTTTATTAGGGATTGCCTGATCCATGCAGTCCTGGAGGTGTTCGTAGAAGGCATTTGTAAGGGCTTCCACAGATTGGGTTGTGGTTTCCACTGGCTCGGGAGCCTTGAAGGATACCACACCAGTCTTGAGTAGTGTGAAGTTTGCTTTAGAGAAGTTCTTCACTGTGGTCTTTTTTGTTTGGGGTGGGGGCGGGATGTGGATATCCAGTGAGATTAGTTTATGATCTGATCTCACCAATGAGGGATATACTTTGGAGTCCCTTTATCCTTTTGGTGAGGAACTTTTGGGGTCTCTCCAATTGCTGCAGGTGTCAGGTGAGATACATCCTGAATGGGGCATTGTACTCGATCATTGGTCTGATAAGTGAAGAGTACAGGGGAACAATGACCTCACTTGATCTGGATGTGAATCCCTTCATGATCAGGTGGGCAATGTAGAAGGTTTTTCTAACCACTTTAGCAATGTGAGTGTCAAAAGAAAGGCCACTGTCAACCTGGGTCCCCAGGTCCCTGATAACCTCTTCTGTGCTTAGTGGATTGCCACCTATATGGTAGCTTGGGGTTACCTTGTTTTTCCCAAAGGGTATGACTATACATTTTTTGGCATTTAACTTCAGGCCATGGCTCTGGCACCAGCTATCAGTTTCCGTGAGACCCCTCTGAAGGATATCTGTGTCCAATGTACTTTCCACTATGGCTCCCAGTTTGCAGTCATCTGCAGACTTTGTCAGCCATAGTTCTCCTATGTTAGCCTGTACTTCTGAGAAGTAGATGCCGAACAACAGGGGGCCAAGGACTGAGCCCTGTGGGACACCACTTGTGACCGGCTTGGAGTCTGACATGGCGCCAGCTACTCTAACCCTGTGGGTTCTGTCCTTTAGCCAGTTTGCAACCCATCTTGTGACATATGGGTTTACATTTAAGCTGGTAAATTTCTCTATAATACCCGAGTGGGGTATTGTGTCGAAAGCTTTTGCAAGGTCAAGGTAGGCTGTATGGACTGCCTTTCCCTCATCAATGGCCTTGGTGACTGTTTCGAAGAAGTCGATCAAGTTCAAAAGGCATGATCTGCCCTTGACAAAGCCAAACTGGGTCGGGTCCAATGTCTGCAAGTCCCCTATGTCTTTGTTTATGAGTTCCATTATGATCCTCTCCATAGCTTTGCAGACCAGGCTTGTTAAGCTTATGGGGTGGTAATTACCAGGGCCCGTAGAGGCACCGCCTTTGTGGAGTGGGACCACAGTTGCCATACACCACTCCTTGTGCATGTATCCTGTGGTAAGGCTAAGATTAAACAGCTGCCTTATGTGTGGGTTTAGTTCCTCATTGAGTTCATGTAGCACACAGCCGGGGACACCATCCAGTCCCATTTATGCTGTGTTTTTAGCTTTAGAGAGAGCAGCTTTCACCTGCGCATTGGAGATGTCTGGGAGGCTGCACTCCGCTGCGATAGTTATCTCTCCTTTTGGGGGGGGAGAGGGGGGTGAAGTTTGCACTGAACCTGTCTGCCAGTATGTTGGCAATGTCTGTGGATTCAGTGATTTTTATATCATTTTGGACTAATTCTGAGCATATCTGGGAGTCTCCACCCAGGTTTCTAACATAGCTGAAGAAGGCCTTATGATTGTCTTTTGAATCTATGGCAATTTTTCTCTCAAAGTTGGCCTTGGATGATTTTATGAGTGCTCATATTTTTTTACTAATAATGATCAAAGGTGTCTTCTCTGTTATGGATTTTGCTCTATCATGTAATAGCTTTCTCCTCTTATTGTAAAGTTTGTTTATGGCTGGGGTCCACCAGACTGGACGTTTGCCCTTGGTGGAAAGAGTCTTGGTTTTATTAGGGATTGCCTGATCCATGCAGTCCTGGAGGTGTTCGTAGAAGGCATTTGTAAGGGCTTCCACAGTTTGGGTTGTGGTTTCCACTGGCTCGGGAGCCTTGAAGGATACCACACCAGTCTTGAGTAGTGTGAAGTTTGCTTTAGAGAAGTTCTTCACTGTGGTCTTTTTTGTTTGGGGTGGGGGCGGTATGTGGATATCCAGTGAGATTAGTTTATGATCTGATCTCACCAATGAGGGATATACTTCCAGTGTGGAGCATTTTGTCCCCATGTTTGTGATGATGAGATCTAGTATATTTTCTCCTCTTGTGGGAACGGTGACTAGTTGTTCCATGGCATTTGAATTTATGAACTCTAGGAACCTTTGGGCTAGAAAGTTTGGGCTTGAGTAATGTTCCCAGTCTATATTTGGGTAGTTGAAGTCACCCAATATAATGGTGTTTGGAGATACTTTTATACCCTCCAGTGTCTTCAGGAAGGCTGTGTGGGGTTCCTGAGTTTGAGAGGGTGGCCTGTAGCATGCTACAAATTGTAGAGCAGTTTTGCCTATGGTTAATTGCACCTGGATGGTTTCCGATGCTATGTGCGTTGCTACCAACCTGGAGGTGTGGGTATCCTTGATGAATATGGATACACCCCTCCTTTTGTGGTGTGGTCCGGGTTTTGGGGCCGGAACGCATGATATGAGTTAAAACCTGATAGTGCTGGGGTGCTCTCAGGAGCCTTGAACCAGGTTTCAGTCACAGCACAGACATCGATGTTCTCCATACTGAGAAGGGCCTCGAGTGCGTGCATTTTGAGATTTAGACTTCTGGCATTGAGCAGCATTACCCTTAGTTTCTTCCCATTTTTGTTTTCTAGGGTGGTAGGTTTAGAATTTGAGCCTTGCCTAAAAAGGCACTATGGGGGTGGCAAGAGCCTTAGCCAATATCCGGAATCCCAGGGGTGACAGGTGCAAGCCGTCCCTTGTGAAGCAGCATGGCTTGTCAAGCATGTCATCCCAGACAGACAGACACTGGATCCCCTTTGAATGACACCAGAAATTAAGCCAATTGTTAAAGCTGATCATCTTGTCTCTATGTTGTGGCATCATTCTTGGTGAAGGAAGGATGCTGCTCAGGGTCAGGGTCATACCTGCCTGGGCTACATAATCAGAGAGCTCCTCTATGTCTATTTTCATGTAGTCCAGGGAGGTATGTCTCAGGTCGTTCACACCAGCATGGACAATGACTGTGTCATATTTGTACTTGCTGTGGAGTGACCCGAGTGCTTGTGTTATGTGGCGGATTCTAGCGCCCGATAGGCAGCTTACTTTGACCCTCTCCTTGTTCAGCCTGGTGAGTGGGACGTCAGTGTGTCTGACTATGGAGTCACCTATGACAAGTATGTTTGGTGTTGTATTTGGCCTTAAGGGCTGTGACTGCTTTGCACACTGATTTTGTGTTTTATGTGTTGCCTGTGGTGTGTCATGAGGTGGCGGTTGCTTGGGTGTCTGCTTTGGAGGCCTCTGCTGTTTAGGTAAATTTTTGCTCAGAGCCTCCGAGTATGTCTTTGTGTGTTTATGTGTTTTATTCATTGTTGTGATAGCTTTATGTGAGACTGGTTTTGTGGTGTGTGTAGTTGCCTTCTCCTGTCTGGTCTTGCCAGTCCTGAGTTTAGAGAGCTCAGCCTCCAGTTTGGCTAAATAGCTGCATCTCTCGCAAGTATTTGTGTTATGTGGGAGGAGGAGAGGGTTGTCTGTGTACATGAGGCAATTGTAACATTGCCTCAATATTCCCAGATTCACCAACTGGACAGGAGAGGACGCCATCATCTGGCCCTTCGACATGCTAGAGAAATTAAGAAGTTTGGGGTGTAACTGAATGAGAGAGGACTTAGTAAGGAAGTGGGTACTCCTGGGGGGGGGGTTCACTAGTGAGGGACTTTGTATAATACAGAAGTGCTAAGCCTGAAAAGATGATGCTTTTAAAACAAGTGCTGAGCTTTTTTTTTTTTGGAGAAAAAAAAAAAAAAAAAAAGCTTTTTAGGAACAAGTGTTGCGCTTTTTAGTTAAGGGATATACTGTTTAGATTACTAGTAGAGCAGTTCTAAGGGAAAAAATGAAGAACAGACTTTATGGAGCCAGAAAAAGTTTAACCTTGTTAAACTGGCGCTGCCCGATGCTGCTCTAGTGGCAACTCTGCGCTAAATCGAGCTAAAGTGTGCTTGATAGCAGGGGCTGGAAAGAGCCAGGAATTGACCCAATACGGCCAATAAAACTACAGTTTCAACACATGTCCATGGAACCCCTGGCAGGCACAGTACTTGTGTCTGTGGCCGGAGGAGATGAACTGCACACCCTGCCAGGTATGGTCTGCAGCTGTCCAACAAACATCTGTATAGGGCAGCCACATGGCAGAACTGTGTGCATGCATACTCAGACACAATACAAACACATCTACGGCAACTCCATACCTACACACACCACATCCCCATGGCCATATCAATAATTAAAACCCCTCACTCACACACATGGTGTCAAATGTATGGCTCAGCCTAGGTCTCTGGCAAACCAACAACACACCCTGTGCATATGATGATACCTGTGCCACACCCCTGTCATCCATAACATCGATGCAGGGACAGGCTAATATGTTTCTGATGCACATGATGACTATACTACAGTGTACCAGTGTACTGCTGTGTAACATGTTGTCAACAGTAAAGTTTAATGCTTACATGTCAGAAAGTGTAGCTGTTCAGCCAGTATGCATTATAGCTCTTATTAATACTGAGTGATTGTGGTCTCCATAATGTTATCTGTTTGTGTTGTTGGTGTCCATGTGTCAGCAGGAGAATGGTCTGCTGTCATATCTCACAAAAGGTATGACACTGTGGTGACACCTTGGCTGTGCCATATCCTGGATACAGGTGAACACATGTCACAGGTCTGTATAACAGTTACTGCCTGTGCCACATGGCCGATAGGTCTGGGGGTGGTGTGTACAAGTGAGTGCATGGTGGCTGCTATTAGCAGCCCTTCTACAGTGGACAATGGTAGTTGTACTGGGTGGTACACACCACATGTTTGTGTATAACACACACACAGGCTTTGGTGTTAATGCACTACACAGAGAATACTGTACACATGGACGTATGTACCTGTGCCTATGTAATTCCACCAAGCCAGACTATGCGCAACAACACATTGCGGAATAAGCAGTCCACTAGTCTAATGTCATTGATGATGGTACCGGCAGGGTATATGTCCCCTTCCCCAATGTAGTGCAATCTTCAACTCGGTAAACATATGGGTGCTGGTGTGGGTGGCACACCCATATCCTTTGGAGGGTGAGAGGTACTGTAAAACCACAGTCTGTGTGATAGACAACTACCTAACCTGTTAACATGAACTGTACAGTATTACAGCCAGCTACATGGGGGGATTCACTCAACAGTAACTGCAATGATATTGGCTGTGTCCACAACAACCACACCCAGCTATATATGCCAACCCCAGTATCACTGCACACCTATACAGTGGGAAAGAGGCCATTTACACATCTAACACTAGTTGCGATGGAATGTATGTACACAGAATGATACCTGTGAAATGTTAGCATATGCCAGGCAGTTCTTGGACAGATGACTGCCTAGGACATGTATATTCTGCAAACTGAAGTAGATCCCTCCACATACACGCACACTCTTACTTGGCAACTCTGGGACTAGACCCCTACCTAGGTATGTAGTGCTACTGATGTGTGTGGCTTTAATTGCACACACCGCACAGCTTTTAGGATGAGGTGTGTTCCAGGTTACATGTTACATGCAGACCATCCTCAGGCATGTACAGTATGGTAATGGGGATGTAATAGTTGTTTATGGACAATGCGTAGTGTGACATACGGTCATATACACATTGACAAACACATAACAGTCAGGCACACATCTGAGAGACCTGGGCCTATCAGTGCTAACTACCTAGTCAGTGCGTCCATTGTACTACAGGTAGGTTGCACACAGCACATGCATAACTGGGCTCGATAGTGTTATCAGTTACCTGTATGGTTGATGGTGACAGAGGTCACCATACAGTGGTACATGGGACATGTTCTGGGGGTACCATGGTGTAATGACAGTATACCCAACACCGACACCCCACTGTAGATATTGTACACACTGGAACCCATGATAACACTCTGACATACCCACCATCACACAATGACCTGGACTGCAATACAACCCCTTGTCCATCCCAAGAGTGCTACTACAGGGATATGCATCTAATGCACATGCCACAGGCATAGTAGGGTGATGCACTGTCTTGCCTCTCCTATGGTCAGCAACATCACTATCCCTTATATTGCGTGGCAATGCATATTGTAATAGGAGTCTGTGGCCTCGGAATGCTGTACCTTACATATATACACACATGTGCATATACACATACTTGCCAGAACTCAGTGGGAATCCCATGATTATCAACCCATTTGTACAACAGTGTTGTGCTGGTACTGCTAGACCCAGGTAGTCCTTAGGGAGAAGAGTGTAACAAGGTATGTGTAATGTCCGGTACAGCAGCAGCCACATCTAACTATGGCAATGGTGGGTGTGGTGGGTGTGAAGGGCCTCAGGGTATTCCAAACTACAGGTCTGCAAACACAGACACTGATATTCTCAGTAATGCACACGTACACATTTGTCAGTACTGGGGTGCATAGGTGCAGGTGTTCATAGGTGTGTACCAGGCTATTGTCCATGGTGAGATGGGATGTGTAGGGGAAGTGTGTACAGTGGTATCATGCCACTTGCCATGTGCCAGCAGGCCATCTATCAACAGACACCACTGGGGTGATCCTCAGGGTGAGAGTGACATGCATCAGCCAATCATCTGGGTGCCTCTTGCAGAGGGCCAGTGAGGTGCTCCAGTTGACATATATGCAATATGTATTACATAACATGGTCAGTGTCTGTCTTGGAGATGTATCCAAGCATGTTCTGTTGACTGTGGTAGTGTAGTTGAGGTATCCATGGCATGTGGTGTGTATAGGGTGTGGAGTCCTATCTGTGCCATTTGTAACATAGCTGGGCAGACATGTCAGTGTCAATCAAGCATAGATTGCCTGTAAGTATCCAAGATTGATACCTGACATCTGCACATCTGTACAGAGGACTGACAAACATTAGCTAGCCAAGTAGCTATGCATTAGGATGAATGTGTTGACAGACTTCTGACAGCAATAGGTATGCCATTACTACATGACAGCAGCCCTCACTGACATGTGCTATACACACAGTACTCTACAGGTATTTTCCACATGTCAGATCATTATCCAGTAGAAAATATTTAATGAGACACAGCTCACACACCAGGAACATGACAGCGAGGACTCAGAGTCCATCTTTGCATGCAAGGGTGTTTGTTTCCAGTACTACAATTAGCAATCCACTCTTACTTTGGAAAGCACTGTCAACAGTAGTAACGTAATAATACACTACATGGCAGTGTGACTGCATATAACCTGGGATACTACCCATGTATGTAACACATTCACATGGAGTGTTGTACAAGCCATATACACTCAAGTGTCCCAGACAGTAGACTCACACCCCTTGCTACTGTAATGACAGCACATAGACGCATGTTATGTACATGGCATTACATACACTTATTACAGATGTTATTACCCTATGTTATCAGACTGGAATGTGAGCACTGGTTACCAGGGCAGAGCCATGCTTAGCATGTGTCAGCATTGCTGCAATATTATAGCTAAGCACATTTGCACACTGGTAAGCCAGCCTATACAGTGTAAGCGACTGTACATTTAGCCATATGTTAGCACCGCTTAGCTTCACGAAACCCATGCAAATACACTTAAAGCTGCTCAAAACTGCCTTACCCACTCTGTATCCAACAGCCCTTGTTCTGCCCAGCAACAAAATAAACAGCCCTTGCAGGTCTTGAACCCAGGATCCTTTACACTATAGTTGCAGCAGTTAACCACTACACCATGACAGCTGTGAAGGCAGTTGTTTTTCCATTATATCTGTCAGTACACACATTGAATAGTATTGAACAATTGCTGTGACTTCTACAATTGTGTAGTACTTGTTAGTGATATTATTGTTGCATCACATATGTTATTATATCTAAATATACACATATCAGATAAATACGGTGTGATACATCTGGGAAGGTATACACAACAGTAATGTTTACACATGACAAGAATATGGATATATATATGTATATATATATATATATATATATATATATATATATATATATATATATATATATATATATATATATATATATATATGTGTGTGTGTGTGTGTGTGTGTGTGTGTGTGTATGTGTCTGTGTGTGTATATATATATATATATATATATATATATATATATATATATATATATATATATATGTAGATATCCATAACTATATGTGTGTATATTTTATTTTATTTATTTATTTATTTATTTGCAGTTGGTTTACCAGGATAGTCCATTGGGTCAAGATGAACCCGTTTTCAATGGAGTCCTGGGGAGAAAAGCTCCAGACATTTTAGGTTACAATAGGTTCTTAGACATGTTTAGACATTGTAAAAAAATTTGAGTAGACAATACAGATAATAAACAAATTACAATTAATTCAACAAGAGTTAAAACTTATATAAGAAGCAGATTAAACAGGATTTTACAATTAAAAATAAGAAGTCATTACATATTAAGAGTCCTACACTTATGAGGTATAGTGTAGTATATTCTTGCAGATACTATAGTAATAATAATATAAGAGTTAGGAGAAATGTTAGAGTGAAATTAAGGGTATAAGCAGGAGAAAGGAAAAGTAAATACCCAGTATTAGTTATGAGGGGTGGGAGCAAGAGCATTCCCACTGAGAAAGAAGATGTGAGTGAAGAGATTTTTTGAAAATAAAATGGTTAGAGGTGATACAGATAGATGGAGGTAGAGAGTTCCAGAGTTGAGCTAGGCCATGTGATAGAAGATTTTTGTCAGGGGGACGGGTTGGTTTATACACTTCTAATAGATTTTGGTTGTTAGACCTTAATATTCTGTCAGGTATGTGCATTTTAAATACAGAAGACAGGGAGGGACAGAGGGAGGGGTTGAGAATAAGCTTATGTGCGAGGGATAGTTGAGTATAGGTGAGATGACTGGGTAGTTCTAACCATTTTAATTGTTGGAGAGAGGAACAGTGGTGGGTTGAGAACTTTTGGCTGGTAGCGAATTTTGCAATTTTGTTGTAGCAGGAGGAAAGTTGTGTTTTCAGGGAGGTTTGTAGATTAGTTAGAAGTGGAGCTCTGTAGAGAAGGGATGGAATTAGAAAGGAAGTAGAGAGAGTGATTTTAGTGGCAGTTGTAAGACAGTGATTTTGTCGATAGAGCATCCCTAGTTTTTGATGGGGTTTTTTGATATTTATTTGTAGATGGGAGTTGAATTTTAGTTGGTTATCAATTTGGACTCCTAGCAATTTTGTCTCTGTCACAAGTTCTAGCTGAGTGTTATTTTGACTGTTGATAGAAAAGAGTTAACTTTAGTGGGGGTGAATATCATTAATTTGGTCTTAGAGGCATTGAGTGCTAGGTGATTTGTTTTCATCCATTGTTCAGTGGTAGAAAAAGCATCCTGAGTTAGCGTTAGGAGTGTTGGGATAGATGTGGCAGTGCAGATAATGGTAGAATCATCTGCATATTGGATGATGTTGGAAAGAGGGATCGCCTTGTGGAAATCATTTCTGAATACGTTGAAGAGGAGTGGACCTAATATGGAGCCTTGGGAGACTCCATTTGGGGTGTTAAGGAATGAGGAGGTTGCCTTTTTCCATTTTACTGCTTGATATCTGTTGGATAAGTAGCTGGAGAACCAGTTCATTGACAGGGGAGATAGGTTAAGTTTTGAGAGTTTGGTTAGAAGCAGGTTATGTGATATAGTATCAAAGGCTTTAGAGAGATCAAGTAGAAGGGTAGAGACAATAAGGCCAGAGTCCCGGGCTTTATTTACAGTTTTGAGGAAGGAAAGGAGAGGAGAGCTGTTATAGTGCTGTGAGTAGGTCTGAATCCGTGTTGTGTGGGAGATAGTAGGTGATTATCTATGAGATATGGTAGGAGTTGAAGTTGGATACACTTTTCAAGAAGTTTAGAGATGGGGGACAGGATAGCAATGGGGCGGAAGTTAGTAACACTGTTATTACTGCCACCTTTATGTAAAGGTATGATAAAGGCTTTTTTTCAGATTTGGGGAACTATACTTTCTTGGATTGAGCGATTGATTAGTATGCTAATGGGGTAAGCAATTGCTTCAGCAGCTATGCTAAGAAAGTAGGAAGGGATATCATCAGGGGCATTGGTACATGGTTTTAGTTTCTGGAGGAGTTTTTGTATGGTAGAAGTGGGTATAGGTTTTAATGATAAAGGAGGAGAGTGTGGAGAGGGGGTGTTGTGGGGTGAAGATGATGAGGAGGAAGAGGTAGAAGGAGAGGGGGTGGTTGGTAAAGGGGGTGAGGAAGATGAGGAGGGAATGAGAGTAGGAGAGGAGGTGGATGGTAAAGATTTAGTAGATATGGGTATATATATATATATATATATATATATATATATATATATATATATATCTATATATATATATATATATATATATATATATATATATATATATATATATATATATATATGTGTGTGTGTCCATATATATATATATATATATATATATATATATATATATATATATATATATATATATATATATATATATATATACACATATATGTATGTAGGTATGTATATGTGTATATATCTATATAGATATCTGGATATATGTGTGTATATATATATATATATATATATATATATATATATATATATAGTCATACCTCAGCACCAATAGTCTCAACCTCTTAGTGCAAGGGGATAGTACAGGTATATATGTCGACTGTTGCTACTGTAACAGGGGTTGTCTTAACAGAAATGTTGTATGTGGGAGGTCACGTCTGCTATTGACATGTACGCCGTCAGTTACTGACAGACATCCTAAGGTCATCATAGTACAGTACCACTGATATCACAGTAATGGTCCTGCGGAATACACCAGAGATATGACCAATAAATGTGGACAGTCTGACACACTCTGGCCAGTCAAGAGGTATACAAAGAACCCTTTAGTGCAAGACACGTGGACCAAGCTTGACAATGTGGATGTTAACAGCCATGCACTTGGGTATAGCATGTAAATAATGGAAGAAATATGCCCACACAATTTATGCATTCACACACTCCTGTCTGTCCTGACACATAATAACTGGTGGTGCAGTCACAAGGCCACATACTACCCATTTGTTAGTGACATACATCTGTATAGCATCCCACTGCTTTGTCAGAAATACATGACAGTTATATTGGCCCAGCAGCAGTACATCTGACAAATATCTGGAGATAATATCACACTGGGTAAGTACACTAAGCTGCTAGGCATGTAACAAAGCACTGTGGAAACTACAACATTGGCCTACATTTCTTATAGGGGAATACACATGCACCTGCAAATATAGCAGGCTCTACAGGCATGTCACAGTACAGAGTAACAGACACCTGTGTGAAAGTGCATACCCACAACTAGTGTGAACACAGCCACAGTCACATATGGTAAGTGAGTTTAATATTACAGTATATGGACTGTCTGATCAACACCATCCTCATATGTGCCACTCACATAGTAATTCTACATATACTGGGGTACTACACAGTGTGGTCCAATGCCTGTCTGTGGTATGCGACATGTGTGTGTTTGGCCCTACAAACATGTAAGCTGATAGGGTACCATACACTGGAGCAGCATGTAACATCAGATAGAACAGGGCCAAGAACAATTACATCTACCATAGTCTGTACACAGGCCAAGGTACATATTTGCAATACTCACACCGGCGACAATCAACATATGTACACAGACCTCAGTACTGTACATACTACCACAGAATCCCCAGGTTATGTCCTCAAATATAACCCCTACTATACATAACATGTCTAGCAGTCTGATATCTCACTGGCTTGTTATCAGGTATGATGTCAATAAATAATGGTGTACTGAACATATGCACCCCTTACTGCATGACATGTACTAAGGTTGACAGAGTTGTGGTTGGAGGCACAAACACAGGGCCAACATTGACATGTTGCTGTGATAACCTCATACATTAAGTGTTGTAACAGGGTTTGTTGTGACATATGTCCTATGAGGGATATGAAGTCAATAACTCTCATGGCTGTCACCATGTACTGACTGCAATCCTCAGACTATGCTTCTGCAGTTCTAAGATAGGTAATCTGTGAGTAACATAAGACACATAAGACTCCAAACACTGGCCAGTCTGCAGATAACCCTACAGGTGGGTGTTTCCTCAAACACATAACACTGTCATCACAGGTATTAAATCATGTAGACCAGCCATATCCACACAAACCCTGTTAAACCAACAGTACTCCAAGTGCAGAAGAGCAAAACTTACATTCTGTAGTCATGTCTGGAACATCCCCCTCCTGTTTGTTCGCCTGTCTCTACAGTGTATGTTGTTAGAGGTATATCCCACTACCATCTGTGATGCTGTTTGCCAAACACTGACATGAAGTCCTGCTCACAGTGAATGAAAAGGGCCAACACCCACATGATGTTCCTAGTTATAGGAGTGTGTTTCCATCCAATTGACTATGGGAATGTTACTACAGCTGTTCCACATGCAATCAGCTAGTGGGTGACTGCAATTCATACACAGGCCATCAGCTGATTATATGCATCACTTACAAAATGCAAGCTGCTGCCTAAGCAAAGCAGGTGTACTTCTCCACATCCACCAGAGAGAGAGTGAGAGAGACAGACAGAGACAAAGTAAGACAGGGAGGGGGTAGAAGAGTAAAAGCTGAGCATGTTTGTGTCACACACTTACCAGTATGGGGTTTCAACCCCCTGCCTGTGTATTGCTATTACATATCTATGCAGTTACTGCATAAGCCACAGAGCTATATGTTGGGGAGCTGTCCAAAGGTATATTTGATGGTGGGTGACATCAGCAACAGTGATAAAGGAGGGATAAGGTAGGTGCAGTACATTTGCCTGTCCACAAGAACAGGTGTCAAGGACGACACAGCCACACTGTCTCAGGGACTCACACATTATCACAGCTGGCAGCGTCAGGATTAGACTTCCTAACTAACTAGTTTGCCACACTACAGTAATACACAGGTATCACATGCACCACAGAGGTTATCAGGATGATATATGGGCAAAGGGTATGTCAAGGTGTCTGACACCAGAAGGCTGCTTCAGTAGGCCAATGGGAGGTGTAGTGAGTGTGAATGGCATCCAAATCATTATACTCCACACACACACACAGACACAGGTTTGCCAGTACTGACATGTATGGGTGGATTGCTTCACAGGTGTGTAGTAGTTGACTGTGCCAGAAGGCTGTACAAGGCTAGGTAAAGGGTATACCTTGGCATCAGGCCACATGACAATGGTCTGCAGTGTGGCTCAGGGGTGTAGTGTCTGGATTGGCCCACACAGGTGGGTACTGTATTCACCATCCACTCATCGGGGTTACTATTGTGGGTGGCCAGTGCTGTGCAATGCTTGCCATGTATGTGTTCTATATTCCCTAACATGGATGGTGTCTGGGATGTGCACATGTCCCACATACATGTTCTGTGACATGTGGAAGTGTACCTGGTGTGTTTGGGGCATGTTGTGTAGACAGATTGTTATCATCAGATGTGCCATTCCTGACCTCATGTGGAAGAACTGGAAATGAAAACCAGGTTGACCCTGTACCTACATTGACAACATGATACAGGTATTCACTGGTGTCAGTGGCATCTGTCCATACAGGGCATGTGTATAAGACATGGCATGTCCTTTGTGGGTTACATTTGCTGACTCTACAGTTGTTGCAGGCGTCCATTGGGGAACATAGCAAAGGAGCACTGTATGCAATGATTCGCCTATAGTAGGGATGGGACAGGGTGCCATGTCCTCTGTAGTCCACTGCAATCACACCACGGTTACTATCTGTGGGCAATGTGCAGGGAACTACCAACATAGTGGTTGTTGTCTAGCCAAGTGTGTTTGTGTATGAGACATAGGTGGAGAGTGTTCTCTGGGTAATACAAGGGTTACCTATATTGTTCCCCAAGCCATAATGTCACATGTAGGGAAAGGGATTGTCTACCCCGCCTCTCTGCTGTTTGACATATGCTATCTTTGAAAGGTGGACATTGTGACATATAGTAGGCCCACCATATAAGAAATTTGCAAAACCCACTCCACAGTGAGTCCCATTATTACACACTCACAACTTCCTCAACACAGGATACTAATGACAAACACACACACACACACACACACACACACACACACACACACACACACACACACACACACAGACCAAGTCTTACAGTTACTACTTCTGGGATTAGAACTCCTACCTAACTAGTACATAACCCTACATGATTATGCAGTTAAAGCACACACCATGGAGCTTACTGGGTTACTACTTCCCTAAAGGTGTATTTCAAAGTGAATGACATCAGCAAGCTTGTCAACGTAGGGAAATGGAAGTGGTAGTGACTGTGAATGGCCTCAAAAGCATTGATCCCTACACAGACAAGCAAACAAACACACACACACACACACACACACACACACACACACACACACACACACACACACACACACACACACACACACACAAAGATTTACAGTTGCTATGTCTGGGATTAGAATTCCTGCCTAACTTGTATATCACAACGACAGCATTATGCATTTATAGCACATGCCATGGAGCTTACTGGGCTATACCTTCCCCAAAGGTGTATTTCAAAGTGAATGACATTAGTAGGCTTGCCAAATTATGGCAATGGAAGTTGTAGTGACTGTGAATGGCCTCAAAAGCATTGATCTCTACACAGGCAAACACACACAAAGTTTTACACTTGCCATGTCTGGGATTAGAACCCCTACCTAACTAGTACATCACACTACAGCATTATGCGGTTATACACACACCATGGAGCTTATTGGGCTACTCCTTCCCCAAAGGTGTATTTCAAAGTGAATGAGATCAGCAGGCTTGCCAAGGTTGGGCAATGGAAATTGTAGGTCATAGGTTTATAGGTTGGTACTAGGCTTTCAGCCCTAGGGCCTATGCATGCCTAGCCATGACAATTCCCTGTCTATGTCTTCCGACAATATTTACTTTCCTGGACCCCTGTCTAGCAGGACGACTGACATGATCTCCGGGGTCAATTTCCTATCTCCCATCCAATCATCAAGGTTCCTTTTGAAGAGGGGCAAAGACATACTCTGCTTGACATGTATGGGCAGTCTATTCCAGAGTATGGGAAGTCTCTGGGTCATGAACACATCCATCCAGCAGGTATTGTTCATTGTGATGACAAAGTTTGGAACCCTGGAGTGTGTGGCTGTGAGGGATTTGGATTTCTTTAAGTGTAGCATGTCCAACAGCTCTGGGTTTGGGTTTGACATGGCATTGTATGTTAAGCAGAGATCGCCTCTGAGTACATGATATGTGACAGAGTATAGCTGGATGATTTTCAGACAGTCAGCATAGAGCATCTGGTTTAGGCCTGTGATTCTTTTAGTGAGGTATGTCTGCAGCCTTTCTAGTTGTTGCAGATGTCTTGTAAAGTACATACCAAATGGGGCATTGTAGTCTGTACTGGGTCTACTGAGAGATGATTACAGTGGGACAATGGCCTCTTTCTTCCTGGATGTAAAGCCCTTAGTGATGAGGTCTGCCATATAGGTAGATTTCCTGACTGTTGTGGTGATGTGGTTATCAAAGGTGAGACTACTGTCCACCTGTGTCCCTAAGTCTCTTATCACACTTTAGGTGTTTAGTGTTCTGCCACCTAAGTGGTACTTCATGGGTACATGTCCCTTCCCAAAGGGGATAACTATACATTTCTTGGCATTGAGCTTGAGGCCATGGCTCAGGCACCAAGCATCTCTTTCTGTAAGGTCCTTCTGTAGAATACTCACATCATGTGGGTATTCAATATTGGCTCCCAGTTTGCAGTCATCTGCGACCTTTGTTATCCACAGTCCCTTAGCGTTGGCCTGTACTTCAGAGCGGTAGATGCCAAACAAGAGCAGTCCCAGGACTAAACCCTGAGGTACTCCAACTGTCACTTGTCTGGGGCTGGATTTGGAGTCATCTACTTTTACAGTGTGGGTTCTGTCAGTACAGCAGTTGGCAACTCATTGGGTGATGTAGGGATTAATGGCCAGCTTGGTACATTTATCAAAGATTCCAGACTGGGGGATAGTGTCAAAGGCCTTGGTGAGGTCCGGATAGGCTGCTTGAACCACCTTATTCTCGTCCACAGCTCTAGAGACTGATTCAAAGATGTCAGTCAGGTTCAGGAGACATGATCAGCCATTTACAAACCCAATCTGGGTGGGGTCCAGTGTTTGCAGGTTGCCAATATCTTTGTTTATAAGTTCCATGATAATACATTCCATGGCCTTTGCAGATCAGGCATGTCATACGGCTGGGCCTGAAGTTCCCAGGATCTAAGTTGAATCCCCCCTTGAGGACTGGGATAACTGTAGCTGTGCACCACACAGTGGGCATGAAGCCTGAGGTGTGGCTATGATTAGACATGGCACATAGGTGAGGTGCCAGTTCATTTTGTAATTCATGTAGTACACAGCTCGGGATGTTGTCTAGTCCCATGGATGCTGTTTACTTAGCTCTGGAGAGTGTGGGTTTTACCTATGTGGCCGTTATTACCAGAATCTGGCAGTCTTTCAGTGTTGAGATGGGCCCTTTTGGGGGTGAGAGGGGGGAATGCAGTTGGCACTGAATCAATATGCCAGGATATTGGCAATATCCTTGGGAGCAGTATATTTAATGCCATCATGTTGCAGCTCAGAGCAGATCTGAGTATTGCCATTTAGATTTCTGACATAGCTATGGAACAGCTTGCAGTTGTCTTTGGCATCTTTGGCTATATTATGTTCGTAACTAGCTTTGGAGGATGTTATGAGGGATCTCAGCTTCTTACTGAGGCTGGTAAGGGAGTATTTTGCATCATGGAAATTCCCTCATGTCTGCAACAGTTTCTTCCTTTTGTTGTACAGTATGTTTATGGCAGGGGGCCACCACATTAGCTTCCTTTTCTTGGTGGGGAGCATCTTGGTTCTATTTGGGATGGCACGATTAATGCATGAGTGGATGTGCTCATATAACGCCTTAGTGTAGGATTCAGCGGTCATCCTTTCAGTTCCCATCTGCATGGGTGTCATGACGTTAGTCACGTCTGACATGTGTAGCATGACATTGGCTTTGGAGATGTATGTTATGGAGGTTTCCTTACTGGGGTGTGGGGGAGCGATGTGAATGTTAAGGGTGATTAGTTTATGGGCAGACCTGAGCACCGATGGGGTGACTATAGGTGTGGAGCAT
This sequence comes from Protopterus annectens, assembly GCF_019279795.1. Lineage (NCBI taxonomy): Eukaryota > Metazoa > Chordata > Ceratodontiformes > Protopteridae > Protopterus > Protopterus annectens. Next base: position 1,262,501,332 of record NC_056731.1, read on the forward strand.
TGATTTCCCATGTTGGTAATGACCAGGTCTAGGATATTGGAGCCCCTGTTGGGACTATGGGTTACTTGATCCAGGACATTGGGAATTATGACTTCCAAGAACCGTTGGGCACATGTGTTGGTACACAAATAGTTTTCCCAGTTAATGACAGGGTAGTGTAAGTCACCCAGTATTAGGGTGTTTGGTTGTATCATAATATTTCTCAGTATGATTAGAAAAGTGTACTGGGAATCTTGGGGCATGGTGGGGGATCTGTAGCAAGCTATACAATTTGGATTGCAGTCTTACCTAGTGTTAGTTGCACTGGGGGTATTTCAGACATATTCTGTTGGGCAAGTAGCCTGCTGGTGTGAATATCCTTGGTGAATATGGACACTCCTCCACCTTTAGTGTATTTGTGCTGGTTTGGTGGCCAACAGGTGTGGTGACAGCTGTACCTGGTATTGTAGGGGGTGCTCTCTGGAGCCTTGGATCACGTCTCCGTTACTGCACAAATATTGATGTTCCCCATTTTTAGGAGTGCCTAGTGACTGTGAATGGCCAGAAAAGCATTAATCCCTACACTCACATAACCAATCACATACACACACACACACACACACACACACACACACACACACACACACACACACACACACACACACACACACACACACACACACACACACACACACACACACAGTTTCACAGTTGCTAAGTCTGGGATTAGAATTCCTACCTAACTAGTACATCACACTATAGCATTACGCAGTTATAGCATGTGCCATGGAGGTTACTGGGCTATTCCTTCCCCAAAAGTGTATTTCAAAGTGAATGACATCAGCAGCCCTGCCAAAGTAGGGCAATGGAAATTGTAGTGAGTGTGAATGGCCTCAAAAGCATTGATCCCTTCACAGACACACACAAAGTTCTACAGTTATGTCTGGGATTAGAACTCCTATCTAACTAGTGCATCACATTACAGCATTATGCAGTTATAGCATGCAACATGGAGCTTACTGGGCTACTTTTTCCCCAAAGGTGTATTTCAAAGTGAATGACATCAGCAGACTTGCTAAAGTAGGGCAATGGAAGTTGTGACTGTGAATGGCCTCAAAAGCATTGATCCCTACATAGACAAACAAATACACACACAGAGTTCTATAGTTGCCATGTCTGGGAATAGAATTCCTACCTAACTAACACATCACACTACAGCATCACGCAGTTATAGCATGCACCATGGAGGTTATAAGGCTACTCTTTCCCCAAAGGTGCATTTCAAGGTGAATGACATCAGCGGGCTCACCAAAGTAGGGCAATGGAGAGTGTAGTGACTGTGAATGGCCACAAAAGCACTGATCCCTACACACACACAGTTGTCATGTCTGGGATTAGAACTCCTAACTAACACATACATCACACTATAGCATTACACAGTTATAGCACGTGCCACAGAGCCTATAGGGCTACTCCATCACCAAAGATGTATTTCAAGGTGAATGACATCAGCAGGCTTGTCATATTAGGGCAATGGGGAGTGCAGTGTGTGTGCATGGGCCATAAACCATTAATCTGGAAGCATACACTCAACAATCAGGCACACACAGGTTTATATTTCACAGGTACATGTATACAACTGCTAGATGAATACTGACTTGTACAGTCATGTTACACAGTTATCACAAGCACCACAGACACTATAGTGCTGAGGGATACCAAAGGCAAATGTCTACAGTAATTGACATTTGCACATCATGTGGTTTTTAGCCAATTGGATGTGTGCTGAGTGGGACAGGGCTCATGATGGGAGGCTCTTTGTCACTGTCTGTGACTCTCTTCCACACATCTAGTTATGTGTAATTTTGACCTATTATAGTGTGTTGTCCTTGGATATATGTGTGTATTCCTATCCAATGTGTGTGCAAAGTATGACTGGTGTGCAATGTGGAGTGTGTGCACAAGCATCTGTGACTGTCAGATATGTATAGTCCACTGTTGTTGTCAGACATGGGCTTCATTTCTGCAAGTGTGGGAGTATGCCCAGTATGACCTTTCAGTATTTTGTTGTCAGACATGGGCTTCATTTCTCTAATTGTGGGAACATTCCCAGTATGACCTTCTGTACTGAATGTGTGAATCCATTCGAGGTAGGTTGTACTCCAGTGCAGGCTTTTGTGTTCTACACCTACAGCTAGCAACCTGTTTCTGTGGGAAATCTGTAGATCGGTTGACAATATAGGATCAAAATGGCCAAAGGATAGTGGTTTACTGTAAGTAATTGTGTCTGTGCTGCATCTGCTACATTGTTTGGGTGTTAGCAGAGATATTCAGACATATGTACTGTTTTACACAGTGATGTTTTATCTCATCAACTACTGTTAGGTATACATATTTGCTTGCAGTAATTCCCTAGGGAACACAGGGTGAATGCAGCTGTGCCAGTATTGTGGTCTGCAGCCTACATATTCTTGCACAATCATGCCATTCTGGAGGATAAGCTGCAGACACTTGCTGATAGGTCTGTGTAAATTGTTCAGCACCATGGTACAGTGGTGGCTGTGGATCCCACGCTTGTCCATCCATCGACGTGACAATATGGCCATATCCTGGTGTGGCCATACCTCACAGCTGTACAGATTCACACAGGTTACCCAGAGGCAGGGGTCATATTTCTGGACATTACTCCTTCACATTATGGTTTACAAGCAGGTTTGTAGCCACCCATTCCTGTGTTTGCAGGCAGGGATAGTATATACACACGGCTGAGTTTCAGACTTCACACATTCCATGCCGTCCATGCTCCTACCCCCCATTATTCTATCCTCTTCCAAACATTATGCAAACATTATCTGATAAGTTCCCTATAGTTATCACTTCATCCCAGCAGGAATTTGGTGTTGGTCCACAGTTCATGCAGTAGGACATGGTGGACATGTTACTGGGATTTGTCAACATGGCCTTGCATTTGGGTTCTTTGGACTGTGTTATGTTATTTGGGAGTCCACGACATAACATATATTGGCAGTATGGGTGAGACACAGGCCTTTGGCAGAGGACTGTAGGGCATTTGGTAGTGATGGAGTCCAGCTGTAGCAGGCCGTTGCATTGTGTCACTCCTACAGTCCCAGACTGCAAGCCACTATATTCCCCTGGAGTGGCAGGGTAAGTGTGCAAGGTGTTAATGTCAATACTTTCTGTCATTACTGATTCAGTGGTGTGGATGCTGGCAAGGTGGTGCTTACAGCTAGGGACACACCTGCATGGGAGACCTCTTCTGTATGCTCCATTCTGTGGCTACTTCCATACAGAGGTGGCGGTCATATTGTACTCATTCCCAACAGCAGGGATAAGACCTGTGAGGTAACTGTGGGTGATGGTGGGGTGAGCTGGGTGCATGTGTGCTATGGATGCTATTTGCATCTGACTCACAGATATACATGGATCATTCCACTTATGCTGGCTTGTGCAGGGACATCAGCAGTTTCTCAATATTTCATACCCGTGACCTTTGTGGTCTGCCAGTGTTTGGCCAGACACATCGGTATTCCATACTACAAACCCAACTAATGTGCTGCTAACCTGTATGTATAATTCCAAAGGTGTGTCCATTTGACAGTTACATATTATACACTGTCTGTCTGTGTACTGTTTGTTTGCCTGGGCCCATATTCATGGCATGTCCATCTTTCAGATGGTGACAGGTATTACATCCAAACAATTACTATGGCTTACTGCTGGAATGTGTTTTGCTGGGATGCATTGTGTTTGGCACTGAAGTTGTGAGAACTTGGTCCTGTCATGGGCAGTACTGACCAATGGCCACCAGGACAAACCTCACCAGGCCTACATGCTGACCACTCTCACACAATATACAACACACAGCAACCTAACACACACAGCCCTGCATATTGTACATGTGCTATAATCTATCCTGCTACTTTGGCCGGCTCAGGTAATTTGTGGTCCACTGTTATTATACCTACACATACATGTTACTGCATTTCTACATAGGATTGTGGGGGTGGGGGGATGGGTCACACCTGACAACTGTACACATTTGCTATGACTGTACTGGTATTTCAGGTACTCCATTTCATTCTATATTCTGACCTATCATGCAGACTAGAGGCATATCAGTGTACTACAGTTCTTGGTTTGATTGACCTACATTTCAGTTTCAGACTTCTTACCCTAACATCCCACTGCCTGACATGTTGTAGTCTGTCTGTGTAGGTCTGGAAGAGGGCTGTTGCCCTTAGCCATCAATCAGAGGCCTTAGCACAGCCTTTCTTTGTGTTTGTCTATGCCTGTCCTGCTGGCTGAGACTGTTGTTGGGTATATGAGCCTCCCTGACTGGCATGTGTGTGTCTTATGGGCACACATTTGTCACACCACATTTCCTGCAGTGGGTTTTGTCATCTTGTCTAGTACTGGCTACTATGGTGACACCAGTATTTGTTACAGATTTGATGCTGCCACTATAGGTGTCTACTTTCTGCTGGCATCCCATTCAGCTGCCTGATTTCCTTGCATGCTCACATCCATACCATAGATACAAGTGACAAAACAAACTACTCCATTCAGCAATTGATAGGAAGAGTGACTTACCTTGTGGCTGTGCCAGTATTGAGGATGGTGCTGGAGGGCTGACTATGTCGGACGCACATAGTACACTCCCTATACATGGTTAAGCACAGGTAGTGTCATATTTTGCATCCCTTTTACTGTATGTGCGAGTCAGAGAGAGGTGTCATTCTCTGGGTTCCTACCATGTCAGTGTATGTGCTATGCGTTGCCTCTTTGCCAAGGCCTGGGCATACTGGGCACACCTCCTTCTGCCTACTGGGGCAGGCTCAGGTTGTTCCTCCTCTGAGTCACTCTGTGCCTGTCCAGGCCTTGGCAATGGTGGGGGGCTGTGTGGCCGTGACCCGTGCTGTTCCTGCTACAGCTGTTTCCACAGGATCATATTGTGTAACATGGCACATACAATGACAGTTTGGGTACATGTAGCTGGGGAGTACTGCAAGGTTCCACCGGATATGTTCAGGCACCAGAACCATGACTTGAGCATCCCAAACACATGCTCTATTCTGATTCTGGTCTGTGTGTGTGCCTCATTATGGAGTTCATGTTCAGATGTGTGTGCATTTCTGATGGGTGTCATCAGCCACAGCTCCATTGCGTAACCAGCATCCCCCACTAGGTGGCCATAAGGGATGTCCCCATTGGCAAATCTCTGGTACAGCTGCATGATATGCCAGATGTGGGAGTCGTGATAGCTTCCAGGGCAGCCAGCACACACATTCATCATAATCCCCTGGGTATCGCACACGACCTGGCAGTTGATGGAGGGAAAGCCCTTGCAGTTCATGTAGATCCTACCTTGCTCACCTTGTGGTGCTTTGATGTGTATGTGCGTGCAGTCTATAGCACCCACTACTACCCAGGATATTCTGCTATTTGGTGGAACAGACACATACTGCTGGTCAACGCCTCATGGTTGTTGTGGAAATATACATTCTCACAGGCATGTGCTGACATGGCATCCAGGAACTGGTGGAGTACCCTGGATGCTGATGCCTGTGAGATCCTCGTGATATTCCCAGTTGGCCTTTGGAAGGTACCTGTGGTTAGTATTCTGAGGCCTACACATACCTTGGTATCCACTGGGATGGGTTCCCCTCTGTTGGTTCTGTGTGTGAGGTGTGGCCAGCACAGCTCAACAATTTGCTGTAGGAAGTCCCTGTCCACCCTATAGCGCTCCACTATCTCCAGCTCATGTAGCTGCTGGTAGGTTACCCTGGGTCTGTACACTCTTCTCCTTCTCCTCACTGTGGGTTAGTCATCAGCATTTCCATCCTCACCACCCTCAGCCTCTTCCACATGTTGATCTATAATAGCTGTTGCAGCCCCTATCATTTTGTTGCTTTTGTTTGGTAAACTTTCCCCACTTGTGTTCCTGGATCGCAAAAATCACCCCTTTTGCATGGTTTTCACCTGGAAATGGGGTAATTTGCATACAGGAGCTGTGTCCTTGCAGGAATAGTGCAGGAGCGCTCATGCACATCCCAGGAGCTTGCTCCTGGATCTCTCAGTGGCCATATTGCCTCCAGCAGCTCTTGTACTATTCCTGCATGCTGCGCAGAGCTTACTGAATCCTGGGGTATAACATTTATATGTTTGATGATACACTACTCAATTTTATGCATTTTCGATGTTGTAAGATTCAATGTTATGAGTTTTAGATGTTTTGAATTTCTGATCTTATGGTCTCGCTGTTTTGAAATTAAATGTTATGAGTTTTCAATGCTTTGAAATGAAATGTGTGTGTGTGTGTGTATATATATATATATATATATATATATATATATATATATATATATATATATATATATATATATATATGTGTGTGTATATATATGGGATCCATACTGATCCCCGAATGAAATTTTCACCGAATCACTAACGGCCAGGCATACTTACGCGAAAGTGCCTTTCACCGAAGCAGCACTTTTGCGTAAGTATGCTTGTTGCAGAGGTCGTACTATGGTGTAGATAAGGGAAAATTCCATTTTCTCCACTGTAGTGCAATCTCGGAGTGAGAATATTAAAGTATGGGGGTGTGGGGGATGCCCGTTAATTTAAGTTTTTTTTTTTAACACACTTTAGCGAAAGTGCTACCAGAAGCGGTAATTCAAAATCTCCAGTATGCAAGATTTTGAATTTCGCACCTCTGACTTTTTGTTCTTTTCAGGTTTCCACTTTATAGCCTCGACATACAGAATTTTGATATTTCAGTATTTCAAGGATATAAAGTGAATCCATATATATATATATATATATATATATATATATATATATATATATATATATATATATATAGATGTGTGTGTGTGTGTGTGTATGCATGTATATATATTTTGTAATCTTATAAACTGAATACATCATTGACATGCTAAATATCGACATCTTTATGTCAAAACTACATAAGTCAACAACCAACTACACATGCACTGAGAAACAGGCTCCCTTGCTATTTATATATACTAACTTTGAGATTGCGTAAACACAGGGTAAGGACATATGCCCCAACCACTACAACTGTTCTGTTTTGGGCATCTGCCAGCCAATCATAAACAGTGAACTAAAGAACTGATGACAAACACACACTCAACTAATGGGATGGAAACCGTATATACTGTATATATATATATATATATATATATATATATATATATATATATATATATATATATCCAAATGTTTTACATAAGGGACAGCTTCCAGCCTTGCTTCTCCCTTCTAGCTTGATATCACTGTACCCTCCCCGACATACTCCTTCATCCCATGACAAGGGAAAACAAGAGTCTAACATCTACCTGTCACTGTTTTTTGTTTCCCAAAAGGTACTTATTAATTATTAAGGCTTGCCTTATCTTTCTTGTCCTTTAAGTTATAGTGTTCTTTAACCTCAACAACCACTGCAGCCATCACTGTCACATGACCCCCACACGTGTGGAAACATTGGTTTGAGCCACAGTGGATGTGATACATAGTCTATGTGCATTAAGGTTGCTGCAGGTTGGATATGGGCAGTCCTAATATTGCATGACTAGGGTGTTTATGCCCAACAATATAGTTTAGACTTACCATCTATTTGTCGGTAAAGCAACTGAAGAGGGCAAAATTTGTAAGGATTGTAAATTCTCTTGCTAGCAAATAGTATTTGAGGGTGGTGACGGCCCATAAGTTTGCCAGAAACTCCCCTTCTGTTATCAGGGATTTTTCTCAGCATTGCTGAGCTTTCTGGTAATTTAGCAGATAGGATTTTCCTCAACCTCTGCAATCTTGGATAATACTGCACTGATGCCCATGATGGAGGCATGTGTATATACCAAGAAATATTTGTTGTACTCAGTGGCTGTCGGTGCTGGTTCCAGATATAGCAGACTTTTCTTTTAGTTACAAACTTGTTCAGCTTCATTTGTCCATTAAACTTTCAGTACAGCTTTACCTTTGGGTAAGTTAATTAGGAGGCAAGTGGTAGTAGCAAAGTTCAGGATAAATATGCAATAGTAGCTTACTAATCTTCAAAATGCCTAAACCAGCTTTTTTACCTGGCATAGAACAGTTCTGAATTGCTTCAACTTTTTCAGCCTGGGATAATACAATCTCTCTGTTGTATATTCCAGACTGAGGGATTTTGCCATATTTAACTTGCATTTTGCTGACTTATCTGTCAGTACAGTGTGATGCAAGAAATTCAAAACAGCTTTGACTTTAATGAGATTACTTTCCCAGCCTCATGAAAAAATTACACTGCTATCCAGGTAGGCTGTTGCATATCTGGGATGATTCCTTAGATTCCTGTCTGGCAGCTCGAGGAATGTTGCAGATGGTCTATGGAGATCAAAAGACAAGACTCTGTAGTGGAAGAGTCCATCGGGTGGTAATGGAATTTGCTAATAACTTTGTTTTATATATAAAGTGGATAAAATCTGGCCTTGTCTAATTTTTCAGTCAGTTCATCCACTGTGTTTGCGATATGAATCAAAATTAAGAATACTATTTAATTTTCTAAAGTTGCGGCAAAAGCTTTTGCATCTCTAAGGCTTCACACCCCTCTACCACCTTACTCATGCACAGTCCCTAACCCTGTCCCGCATTGTAACCCCAACCCTGCACAGTAGAGACACACACAAACACACACATACACACTTCACATACACTAGCACAAACATCTATCAGTAAAAATATTCCATTCCTAGAGCTCACTATAACCCAAACTAACAAATAAACAATTACACACAAACTAACACTGCCAGTCCTGAAACTGTTGGTATATCTGAAAGTATTGGCATTAACACACACTCCTGCTTGCTGTGACTGCAAGCAAATCTCCTACAGAAAAAGAACAGTCAGTGTTCCTTCTTTTCTTAAATCATAGACACAGCAAAAAGTGCTTTCAATAAATTAAAACAGCAGTAAAATCTTTTGATAAAGTGATTTTTCAACAGAGTGAACTGCATTTATACATAATATTATAATAGAAACACACACTCACTGTTGCACGTGCACACACACACACACACACACACACACACACACACACACACACACACACACACACACACACACACACACACACGCACACCCTCACTTTAACATTCAGCACAAGTCAAGGAATGAAAAAGCTGATTGCACAGTCAACTCCCAAACTGTGATACATGCCCAACATTCAGCACAATCAAGCAAAACAGAAGCATGTATGCACACAGATAAATGCTAGACACGCCAACAAACAGAGAAATCCAACTACCAGTGTAGCAACCCCATTGGCGATCTCTGTTCCCATATCTCTTCTGCTTTATATATACCAACAACAGGATCATACAACAGCGAGAAAAAAAGCATTTTCATATTCCCACTGTATCACTGTCTTGAACATATAAAAGCTGGCACCTTTTAATCATCACATGGCACTAAGAAAAACAGTTTGACTGTTCCCTTATAACCTAAGCAACTATCTAGTAACATACAGTTTCAGTAACAAACATTTTCTACCAACCTTACAATATAATCAGCTCCATGTAAAGAATACCAGTTTTGATGAATATAAGTAAGTCTTGATAGAGCTGGACACAGAGTCAGCTGTTCAAAGTAATTTGTCCTCCATCACTTACACACACACATACACGCACATACACGCACGCACACACACATACACACACTCACATATACATAGATATAGATATAGTTTTGTCAATATATCTTTTATAATGCCCTTAATTTATAAAATGAGTTAGTAGGTTAAGGTATTTACGTCTTAATGTATGTATGACAATATTCTTAATAACCTAAGTCCCATTTAAGATTGAAGAGATAATATGCTAATTCATATTGTTTTGTTCTATCCTATTAATACTTCTATGTAGGTATGTTAGGAAATGCTTTTATTGTAATATAGTTAACTACTTAGCTGTAGTTTGAATAGGTAAGAAAATAGTTTACTTACAGACAGATATCTAATCAAACTGGAAACTAGGAATTAGAGAATGTTGTTGTTTTGAAAATCTTTGTTATAAAAATTCATGTTGTGTCTGTTGAATATATGATTAGTAGTTTAAAATCCCTCAAAGGAGGCAGAACTGTCAGCTCTCCATACCATTTATGGTTCAATTTATTCACAGGGGATATAGAGCTAAAATAATTTAAAATGAGGGTAGTTTGGGTGTTTTATCCTTTTTATGTATGGATAATGATTGTAAAGAAGAATGATTACCAAAATATCTTATCATTAATAAGGCTAATATGATATTCCTACAAAAGGCTCATTTACCTACTATTATTCTAAGCCTTTCAGTTTAAGCACTTGGGCTTCAGACCAGTTGTTTTACATTAAGAAGGTTTGTGGTCTGCACTGTTGTGGCAGGACAGGTAGCTTACATCCTTCTAAATTGGGAATTGCTGTGTCTGTTATTCTAAAAGTGTATTAGTTCTGGTTTAAGCACTTGGGCTTCAGGCCAGCTATTTTACATTAAGAAGGTTTGTGGTCACACTCTTGTGGGAGGACAGGTTAGATTCTGCCCTTCTGAGCTGGGAATTTCTGGTTAAGGATTATTGTACCTGCTTATTTGAACTGTTTCTTTCTGAAATTGGTGCACCTTGTTTGCTGTAGCATAGACTAGATTCAGGCATGCTGAATCTAGCTTTGTTTGTATAACCTGAGCACTAATCCAGGCCATCTTTTTTGGAGAAGGTTCCCCCGCACCCTAGTGGCAGGAGTGTGCAGTTAGAACTTGTCTGATTGAAGACTGCTGGAACAGGGCTCAGTTTTGAGCTTTTTTTACTGGTTAATTGGGTAATTTGTTTAAATCAGTTTGCTCATTTTCTATTTTTATATATAAAAAAATTGCACTTTATTCATCAGCTTTTACTGTATTTGTGTTTCTTCCTACTTTATTGCATTTATTCTGCTGCACTTATTACTGCTTGTTAGTAGCCTGATTAAATTATAACTGTTATTTTAAGCCTTTGGTTGAAGCACTTGGGCTTCAGACAAGTTGTTTTACATTAAGAAGGTTTGTGGTCTGAACTGTTGTGGCAGGACAGGTAGCTTACATCCTTCTAAGTTGGGAGTTGCAAATTGAAGGCTTAGTGTCTGTTATTCTAAGAGTGTGTTAGTTCTGGTTTAAGCACTTGGGCTCCAGGTCAGTTATTTTACATTAAGAATGTGTGGTCTACACTCTTGTGGGAGTAGAGGGTAAATTCTGCCCTTCTGAGCTGGGAGTTTCTGGTTAAAGGCTTATTGTGCCTGCTTATTTGAACTGTTTCTTTCTGAAATTGGTACGCCTTGTTTGCTGTAGCATAGACTAAATTCAGACCTGCTGAATCTAGCTTTGTTTGTATAATCTGAGCACTAATCCAGACCATCTTTTTTTGGAGAAGGTTCCCCTGCACCCTAGTGGCAGGAGTGTGCAGTTACAACTTGTCTGATCGAAGATTGCAGGAACGGGGCTCAGTTTTTAGCTTTTTATTGGTTAATTTGTTTAAATCAGTTTGCTCATTTGTTACTGTTATATTAAAAAAATACACTTTATGCATCGCCACTTAGCTAGGGTTAAACTATTCCTGGTGCCATAAAGTCTGCTCTTCAAATTTTCCCTTAGAACTAGCCAGTTTTTTAGTTTTAGCACTGAAATCTGTTTCTTTGAGCTCAGCACTTGTTCAGAACTCATTGTAAGCACTAAATAAGCTACAAATTACTACAGCACTCAACTTTCCCCACTTGTCTAGAGGAAAACAGTTTTTAGTACTTAATAAATAAGCACCTATTCAGGCATGTCTATGTTTTTAGCTTTTTATTGGTTAATTTGTTTAAATCAGTTTACTCATTTGTTACTGTTATATTAAAAAAATACACGTTATGCATCGCCACTTAGCTAGGGTTTAACTATTCATGGCGCCATAAAGTCTGCTCTTCAAATTTTCCCTTAGAACTAACCAGTTGTTTAGTTTTAGCACTGAAATCTGTTCCTTGAGCTCAGCACTTGTTCAGAACTCATTGTAAGCACTAAATAAGCTACAAATTACTACAGCACTCAACTTTCCTCACTTGTCCAGAGGAAAACAGTTTTTAGTACTTAATAAATAAGCACCTATCCAGGCATGTCTAAGGGTCAGCTCCTGATGTTTTCTCTTGTCTACCTGATGAATCTGGGCATCTTGGGGCAATGCAGCAATTGCCTCATGTACACAGACAACTCTCTCCTCCTACCACCCAACACTACAACTTGTAAGAGATGCACTTATATAGCCAAACTGGAAACAAAGCTCTCTTCACCCAAGACTGGACTAGACAGTCAAGAGGAGAAGGTAAACACTTGCACCACACCACACTCATCACATAGTCCCTCAAAACCTACAACACCAAAACACACACATAGCAACACAAAACACACACCTACAATCATGGAGGCTCTCAATAAAAATCTGCTCAAGCAACAGACCTCCAAAGCAGAAATGCATGCAACCTCCACCCCCAACACAACCCAAATGACACATAGCCCACAAACTCAGTGTGCCACTCAACCACAGCCCATAAGGCATAACAACGTACCGAACACTCTAGTCATAGGTGACTCTATAGTCAGGCACACTGATGTTCCACTCACCAGGCTAAACAAGGAGAAAGGTACTGTCAGCTGCCTGTCAGGTGCCTGGATCCGCCACATAATGCATGCACTCAGGTCACACCACAACAAGTACAAATAAGACTCTGTCATTGTCCATGTTGGTGTGAATGACCTGAAATGTACCTCCCTGGACTACATGAAAAGAGACATGGAGGAGCTCTCCAATCTAGTAGCCCAGGCAGGTATGACCCAAGCCCTGAGTAGCATCCTGCTATCACCCAGAATGATACCACGGTACAAGGACAGAATGATTGACTTCAACAATTGGCTAAGCTTCTGGTGTCATTCTAAGGGGATACAGTAACTGTCTGCCTGGGATGACATGATTGACAGACCACGATGCTTAGCTAGATAGCCTGCACCTGTCGCCCATGGGATTCCGGATACTGGCTAAGGCTCTTGCCACCCCTATAGTGCCTTTATTAGGCAAGGTTCAAATGACAAATTCACCACTGTAACAGGTACAAGCAAGCAAAATCTGAGGGTGATGCTACTCAAGGCTAGAAGTCTAAACCTCAAAATGCATGCACTCGAGGCACTCCTTAAAATGGAGAACATCGACATCTGTGCAGTGACAGAGACCTGGTTCAAGGCTCTAGAGAGCAACCCTGCATTGCCAGGCTATAATTCATACCACACCTTTCGGCCACCTAACCTGGACCGAAACACTAAAGGTGAAGGCGTGTCCATATTCATTAAGGATATCCACACCTCCAGGCTAGCTGATCAGCATAATGGATCTGAGATTATCCAAGTGCAACTAACTCTGGGCAAGACTGTAATCCAAAGTGAAACTTGCTACAGATCCCCCACCATGCCCCAGGATTTCCACTCCTCATTTCTTGATACACTGGAAAATATTAGGGTACAACCCAACACCCTAATAATGGGTGATTTCAACTACCCCACCATTAACTGGGAAAACTACTCATGTACCAAGTCTTTTGCTCAACATTTTCTGGAATTCATAAATTCCAATACCTTGGATCAACTTATCCACACCTCACCAGGGGCAGCAATATCCTAGACCTGGTCATTATCAACATGAGCGACCGGTGTTCCACACCAGAGGTAATTTCCTCATTGGTCAGATCTGACCAGAAGCTAATCAGCCTAGACATCCACATTCCGCCACCCCCCCACCCCATTAGGGAAACCACCATAAAAAATTTCTCCAAAGCCAACTTCACGCTTCTTAAGACAGAAGTGGAAAACTTCATGACACACATGCAGATGGACAATAGAGTTATGACTGCTGAATCCTACACAAATGCACTTTATAAGCCCTTACACGAGTGCATGGATCGTGCTATCCCTAACAGAACCAAGATGCTATCCTCCAAAAAAAGGAAGCCGATCTGGTGGTCCCCTGCCATAAACAAACTCTACATCAGAAGAAAGAACCTGTTGCAAAAAAGAGTAAAATGCAGTGACTGGAAGAACTCCCTGGTCATCCTCAGTAAGAAGCTGAGATCCTTCATAAAATTCTCCAAAGCTAGTTATGAAAACAAAATTGCCACTGATTGTAAAGACAGCCACAAAGCATTCTATAGCTATGTCAAGAATCTCAATGGCAACACTCAGATCTGCTCTGAGTTACAGCACAATGGCACTAAATATACAGAACCAACTGATATTGCCAACATCCTGGCAGATAGGTTCAGTGCTAACTTTAGCCTCTCCTCACTCCCTAAAGGACCCAGCTCTATACCAGAAGAATGCAAAGTTCCTGTAATCACAGTTGCACAGGTAAAAACCACACTCTCCAAAGCCAAGAACAAAGCATCCATGGGACCTGACAACATACCAAGCTGCGTTCTACATGAACTACAGAATGAACTGGCACCCCACCTAAGCACATGTTCAATCATAGCCTCACCTCAGGCTTTGTGCTCACTGAATGGTGCACAGTGACATTTATCTCACTCCACAAAGGGGGAGCCACCACAGTCCCCAGGAACTACCACCCCATTAGCCTGATGAGCCTAGTCTGCAAGGCCATGGAACGTATCATCATGGAACTTATAAACAAAGACATTGATATTCTCCAAACCCTGGACCCCATCCAGTTCAGGTTTGTAAAAGGCAGATCATGTCTCCTAAACCTGATTGACTTCTTTGAAGCAGTCACCAAAACCATATACAAGGGTAAGGTGGTTTACACAGCCTGTCTAGATCTCGTCAAGGCTTTTGACACCATCCCCTATTCTGGAATTATAGATAAACTCACTAAACTAGGTATAAATCCCTATGTCACAAGATGGGGTGCCAGCTGGCTCACTGACAGAACCCACACTGTTAAAGTAGCAGACAGCAAATCCGACTTCAGACCAGTGACAAGTGGAGTACCACACAGTTCAGTCCTGGTTCCTCTCCTGTTTGGTATCTAGTTTTCTGAAGTACAGGCTAACACATAAGATGACTGCAAACTAGGAGTCATAACTGAAACTCCTAATGATGTGGACATCGTACAAAAGGGCCTCACTGAGACAGATGCCTGGTGTCAAAGCCATGGCCTCAAGCTCAATGCCAAAAAGTGCACTGTCATCCCCTTTTGTAAAAACTCTGTACCCATGAGCTTCCACATAGGGGGTAGTCTACTTAACACTGAAAGTGTGATAAGAGACCTTGGGACATAGGTGGACAGTAGTCTCTCCTTTGATAATCACATCACCACAGTAGTCAGGAAATCCTTCTACGTGGCACACCTCATCACAAAAATTGTTCCCCTCTACTCATTACTCATTAGACCTATTATAGAGTGCAATGTCCCTTTTGGTATGTATTTCACAAGACATCTACAACAACTGGAAAGGCCGCAAAAATACCTAACAAAGAAGATTACTGGCCTCAAACAGATGCCCTATTCAGACCGCCTCAAAAAACACCAGCTTTACTCTGTCTCTGACTGACATACAAAGCTATGTCAAACCCAGAGCTGTTGGACATGCTCCACTTAAAGAAATCCCAGTCCCTCTGAGCTACACGCTCTAGGGACCTAAACCTTGTCACCACAATAAACAGAACATGCTGGAGGAATAGATTCCTGTCCCAGAGACTTCCCACACTCCAGAACAAACTACCTATCTATCTCAAACAAAGCTCCTCATTAGCACTCTTCAAGAAAAATCTTGATGACTGGATGGGAAATAGAAAATTCACCCCAGGGATCACCTCTGTGGCTCTGCTTGACAGGGGCACAGGAAAATACTTTTCTTGGATGGCAAAAGCCAGGGTACCTTTTTAGCTAGGCTTATATAGGCCCTAGGGCCGATAGCCTAGTACCTACCTATGAACCTATGAACCTATAAAGATGTACAGAATATGGATGGAAAGGCCACACACTCCTATTAAACTCTTATTTTTAGGAGAAGAGGAGGGAAATGAAAATATGGAGAATCAGGGACTGCCTCAAGGTCCTATCCCTGTATTCTGTCTCCTACAGGCTGTTGAGGGAGATCTACTCGAGGCATACAAGGCATTGTCAGACCCCACTCTGCTAACCTCCTGCATATCTACAAAACAAATAGCACCATAATTACCATTCTAAAGACTAAAACTTTACCTGTGAAATAAATAGGACCTGCTGGAGTGACAGTTATGTATCCCAGAGATTACCCCTTCTCTGGAACATGCTCCCCATCCATGTGAAGCAGAGTGCCTCCATAAACCACTTCAAGTGTAACTTGGACAATTAGATGGGGAACAAGAAATTCATTCCTGGTTTGGCACCTATATCTCTAATGGGCACAGGCAGCCTATAAATGGTTTATCTCCCAGGCTTCTGCTTGTAAGTGTTTCATCTCTCTAGCCTCTGCTTGCATTTATCAAGAGTACCAGAACTTGTCAGAGATTTGGGATGTATGGCTAGTCTTAAAATGGACCCTATGGTCAATAGCCTAGTAAACACCTATGAACCTACTATGCTTATGCTTATGCAAGCAACCTCCAGCCCCCCAACACAAGCCAAATGACACATAGCCCGCAGACTCAGTGTTCTACTCAACCACAGCCAATAAGGCAAAACAACATACCCAACACACTAGTCATAGGTGACTCTATAGTCAGGCACACTGATGTCCCACTCACCAGGCTAAACAAGGAGAAGGTTACTGTCAGCTGCCTGTCAGGTGCCAGGATCCGCCACGTAACCCACACACTCAAGTCACACCACAACAAATACAAATATGACACTATCATTGTCCATGTTGGTGTGAACGATGTGAGACATACCTCCCTGGACTACAGGACATGGAAGAGCTCTCTGATCTTGTAGCACAGGCAGGTATGACCTTAGCCCTGAGTAGCATTCTGCCATCACCCAGAATGATGCCACAGTACAAGGACAAAATGATTGACTTTAACAATTGGCTAAGCTTCTGGTGCCATTCTAAAGGGATCCAGTATCTGTCTGCCTGGGATGACATGGTCAACAGACCACGATGCTTTGCCAGAGATGGCCTGCACCTGTCACCCCTGGGATTCTGGATACTGGCTAAGGTTCTTGCCGCCCCTATAGTGCCTTTTTAACGCAAGGTTCAAATGACAAATTCACCACCGTAACAGGAACAGGCAAGCAAAAACTGAGGGTGATGCTACTCAATGCTAGAAGTCTAAATCCCAAAATGCACTCACTCGAGGCACTCCTTAAAATGGAGAACATCGATATCTGTGCAGTGACTGAGACCTGGTTCAAGGCTCCAGAGAGCACCCCTGCACTACCAGGCTATAACTCATACCACAGTTTTCAGGCATGTAACCTGGACCGGAACACCAAAGGCGGAGGTGTGTCCATATTCATTAAGGATATCTACACCTCCAGGCTAGTTGCTCAGCATAATGCAGCCGAAGTTATCCAAATGAAACTAACTCTGGACAAAACTGCAATCCAAATTGTAGCTTGCTACAGATCACCCACCATGCTCCAGGACTCCCACTCCTCTTTTCTTGATGTACTGGAAAATATTAGGGTTCAACCAAACACCCTAATAACGGGCAATTTCAACTACCCCACCATTAACTGGGAAAACTACTCATGTACCAACTCCTTCGCACAACGCTTTCTGGAATTCATAAGCTCCAATGCCCTGAATCAACCTATCCACACCCCCATCAGAGGCAACAATATCCTAGATCTAGTCATTACCAGCATAAGTGACCAGTGTTCCACACCTGAAGTCAATGCGTCATTGGTCCGATCTGACCATAAGCTAATTACCCTAGATATCCACATCCTGTCACTACCCCCATTAAGGAAACCATGGTAAAAATATTTCTCCAAAGCCAACTTCATGCTTCTTAACACAGAATTGGTGAACTTCACAACACCCATGCAGATGGACAATACAGTTACGACTACTGAATCTTACACAATTGCACTTTATAATTACTTACATGAGTGCATGGATCATGCTATCCCAAACAGAACCAAGATGCTATCCTCCAAAAAAAGGAAGCCAATCTGGTGGTCCCCTGCCAAAAACAAACTGTACAACAGAAGGAAGAAACTGTTGCAAAAGGGAGTAAAATCCCATGAGTGGAGGAGCTCCCTGGTCAGCCTCAGTAAGAAGCTGTGATCCCTGATAAAATCCTCCTAAGCTAGTTATGAAAACAAAATTACCTCTGATTCTAAAGACAACCACAAAACATTCTATAGCTATGTCAAGAATCTCAATGGCAACACTCAGATCTGCTCTGAGTTACAGCACAATGGCACTAAATATACAGACCCGATATTGCCAACATCCTGGCAGATAGGTTCAGTGCTAACTTTACCCCCCTCTCACCCCCTAAAGTGCTCATCTCTATACCGGAAGAATGCAAAGTTCCTGTAATCACGGCTGCACAGGTAAAAATCACACTCTTCAAAGCCAAGAACATAGCATCCATGGGACCAGACAACATCCCAGGCTGCCTTCTACATGAACTACAGAACAAACTGGCACCCCACCTAAGTAGCATGTTCAATCATAACCTCACCTCAGGCTTTGTGCCTGCTGAATGACGCACAGTGATGGTTATCCCACTCCACAAGGGGGCAGCCACCACAGACCCAGGGAACTAACACCCCATTAGCCTGACGAGCCTGGTTTGCAAGGCAATGGAATGTATCATCATGGAACTTATAAACAAAGACATTGGTAATCTCCAAACTCTGGACCCCACCCAGTTTGGGTTTGTAAAATACAGATCATGTCTCCTAAGCCTGATAGACTTCTTTGAAGCAGTCACCAAAGCTGTAGACAAGGGTAAGGTGGTTCACACAGCCTATCTACATCTTGCCAAGGCTTTCGACACCATCCCCCACTCCAGAATTATAGATAAACTCACTAAACTAGGTATAAATCCCTATGTCACAAGATGGGTTGCTAACTGGCTCACTGACAGAACCCACACTGTGAAAGTAGAAGACTCCAAATCCAACTTCAGACCAGTGACAAGTGGAGTACCACAGGGTTCAGTCCTGGGTCCGCTCCTGTTTGGTATTGACTTCTCTGAAGTACAGGTTAACACAGAAGGTCTTCTGTTAATGAAGTTCGCAGATGACTGCAAACTAGGAGCCATAATCAAAACTCCTAATGATGTGGACATCCTACAAAAGGGCCTCAATGAGACAGATGCCTGTTGTCAAAGCCATGGCCTCAAGCTCAATGCCAAAAAGTGCATTGTCATCCACTATGGTAAAAACTCTGTACCCATGAACTACAACATAGGCAGTAGTATACTTAACACCGAAAGTGTGAATAGAGACCTTGGGATACAGGTGGACAGTAGTCTCTCCTTTGATAATCACATCGCCACAGTAGTCAGGAAATCCTTCTACATGACACACCTCATCACAAAAGGTTTCTCATCCAGCAAAAAGAGGTCATTGTTCCCATCTAGTCATCACTCATTAGACCCATTATAGAGTACAACGCCCCTTTTGGTATGTACCTCACAATACATCTACAACAACTGGAAAGGCCGCAGAAATTCCTCACAAAGAGGATTACTGGCCTCAAACAGATGCCCTACGCAGACCTTCTCAAAAAACTCCAGCTTTACTCCGTCGCATATCGCCTACTCAGAGGTGATCTCTGCCTAACATACAAAGCTATATCAGACCCAGAGCTGTTGGACATGCTCCACTTAAAGAAATCCCAATCCCTCCGAGCTACATGCTCTAGGGACCTAAACCTTGTCACCACAATAAACAGAACATGCCGGAGGGATAGATTCCTGCCCCTGAGACTTCCCATACTCTGGAATAAACTACCTATCTATATCAAACAAAGCTCCTCATTAGCACTCTTCAAGAAAAATCTTGATGATTGGATGGGAAATAGGAAATTCACCCCGTGGATCACCTCTGTGTCTCTGCTCGCCAGTGGCACAGGAAAATAATTTTCTTGGGTGGCAAAAGCCTGGATACCTTTTTGGCTGGGCTTGTATAGGCCCCAGGGCCGATAGCCTAGTACTGACCTATGAACCTATGAACCTATTATGTTTTCATATAAAGACACCAAATGGATGGTAGGTGTGGTAATACCATAACAGACTTATTAAACTGACAAACTTACTTGATATTGTGCCTTGGAACAAAATCAATATACCAATAAGCTGATATTGTAAATAATAGCGTAAATGATATCATGATCATGGGAGGTGATTTTAGTTGCATATTAAATAAATAGGATTACAGTGCAATTGAGATTTAAGATTACCGGCCTCTATAAAACTTTGAGAATTGATTATTATGATTGAATTTAAAGGATGATGCTTTTGGTACTCAAATACATACTGACAACAAAAATTAACTTGTTAAAGTCATTTCTTGTTCATTGTCAGAAAATGAACTTGTTAAAGTAATTTCTTGTCCATTATCAGATTACTATTTTCTTTCATTGAAGTAAACAATGAATAGCAATAGTTTGACAGCACTTAAGAGAATTCCAACCTACATGGTCAAAACTAAAACAATTTAATGGGTTGTTAAAAACAGGATTATCTCCAGCCTATTGATAATGAGGAAGCATCTGAAATAATACTATGGGGCTCTTTATTTAATCATACTTATTTGGTAGAGTACATGGATGGTGCTGAAAGAAAATAAAAGAATTAAAATTAGATAAGGAACTGTTTTCAATTCAAGGTAACTTAAATACAGCAAATCTGAAAGTTTAGAGAGGGAAACTATTCTCATGCAAGAATTGAAAGATATAAACAAAAAATAGTAATTGATGGTGCACCATAAAATCACAATACCTTTAGAGAATAATAAAATGCATTCATAATAATATCACTAAATAGTTTGCATAGCTTTGCTAACATGTTTAAAATATTGACTAGACTGATTCAGGTAAAATCCATCAAATTACCAGAAAATAATAAAACAGTTATGTATATAGTTGCCATCTTGGCTACTTTCAAAAATATTTTGTAACCATAAATAAAACAGGTAAAGAAGATTTTAATATACACGAATTATGACTTTTTTGAATAAACATACACAGAATACACCAAAATAAAATACAAGAAAGCCTTTGACTCCCATAACCAATATGAAATTAAACAAACAAATTAAAAGTTAAAGCACCAGATACAGGTGAAATAATCTCAGATATTTGTATTTATGAAATCTTATTCAAATATATAAAAAGTATTTATTAAAGTCTAAAATAAAAAATAGTTTTCTTCCCTCATGGAAATATACGTTAACTGTTAAAGCAGATATGATTGAATAATAGTTCTTATATACCAGTTTAACTTTTAAACATAAAATCTTTATGTACATTTTATTCAGTAGAATAATAGCAGTGTTACCATTTCAAATAAATAATGATAACACTTCATTATTAGAAGACAAATATAAGACATCATAAAGAAAACTGTTACATTAATGGATTTTTCAAATATGAATATATACTATATATGTATAAAAATGATGTAACACTTCTTAATCTTGGGTATGACTTTTTCGTTTTGTTGTACATCCTGTTTATGTCTGGCAGTTGGCTTATAGGATTTCAGACCTGTTAATGAGCTGTTTCCTGTGGTCCAGGTCCAAAGTCTGACCAGGCTGAGTCTGAAAAAGTCCATAGAGATCAGTGCGGTACCCTTGAAAACAAATACAAATAAAACATAATAATTCCTCTAGGGTATTTTTTTTTTGAGTTCGTTCTGGGTTTGCTTCTAGTTGGTACAGCTATTTTAATGTATTTATTGACATAATTGTTTAGAGTTTCTGTGAACAATTCTGCATAGGCAGCTGTATTCTCAGGGTTTTTGGGAAGGGGCTTGATATTTTGACAGGTTATCAGTAGTAGGAAATTTGCATTAGAATAGTTTTTACATGTTACTGGGTTAGCAGGTGTCAAAAAATTAGCTTTTTTATGAAGGAGACAGCTTTGTGATGCAGCCTTACCAGAGAGGACACTACACTAGAGGGAGTGCAACATTCCTCAATATTTATGAATAACAGGTCAAGTATGTTTGCACCCCTAGTGGGAATATGGACTATGTGGTCCAAAGTGTTTGCATTTACAAAGTCCAGGAATCTCTGGGCTTGTAAGTTTGGGATCATGTATGTATCCTAGTTTATAGTTGGGTAGTTGAGGTCGCACATGAAAATGGTACTGGGTTGAATGGTGAGAGAATCCAGTAAGTCCAGTATGAGTTATGCATTTCTTATAAATTCATTGTTTCATAGATTGTTACTAGGCTAACAACTCAGAGGGCCTTTCTAAATCTAGCCAAGTTTTTCCAAAAGAATAATTATGTCCTGTATCTGAATAGGACAGCGAGAGCCAGGTATTTATAAGCTACATCTGTCTATAAAGGACATGGGTGCCAGGCCAGGTGTAAATTTCCTATTCCCCATCCACTGGTCCATTGGTCTAGGTTGTCATTTAGTTTCTTGGGTCATAGAAGAGATCCATAGCTTTCAAGGATATGATATGGACTTTGCCTATGGAAATCTGGACATGGAGAAGTTCAAGCATGTCATCTTGTCTGACTTGAGTTTGTTGTTGATATCAATTGAAACACCTCCACCTTTGCAGTAGCTCTTCTAATCCTGCAGAAGGCATTATATTCCTGAGCTGCAAGGGTGCTCTTTATGGCTTTAAACCATCTCTTAGTAACTGCACAGATAGCTGCATTCTCCAGGGTGAGGAGAGTCTGGAGGGAGTGGAGTTTCTTGTTTAAGCTCCTGACATTGCACAATAACAACTTTGGTTTCCATTGGGATTTTCTCCTTATTCAGCTTGGTGAGTGGGACATCTGTATGTCTCACAGTGGAATCGCCTATGACTAAAATATTGGGTATCATGTTGGCTTGCCTTATGGGGTTTGTAGATGAGACTCCAAAGGGTGGTGCTGAATGTGTTTGGTTTTGTTTTGAAGGAGCACTTTGGGGGTTGCTGAGGATACTTTTTGTAGAAAGAATGTCTAGGAGATTGTTGGGGCTTAGGAAGCTTGCTTTTAAGTAAATCAGCATGTGTTTTTCTTTGTGTCGGGTCAGTAATATGTGTGCTGGGTGCAATGCTTACATTACTGACAGAATAAACCATTGTTAGTTTATGCGAGAGTCTTGCTTCCAGTGACATTGTGTAATGAAGTCTCTCACATACTGTATCCATTTCTTTAAAGATTAGGCTTTACTGGAAAAGCTCTTTCAGACTCTGCCATAGACTGCTGTGATGGAAAAGCTTTTCTTATATTGCTTTGTTGTAATTTCTATGGGTTCATTGCTTTCTTATATTTTGTATAATGTGACATATTTTCATTACTCCGTGTTTTAATTGTATTCTGCTTTCAACTGTATATTTAAACTAGGAAAGAGACCAGAGTTGTGTCTCTTATAAGTTCCAAAGAAATTAGAACAGGTCAGTTAAGGTTAATTACCTGTAAGCTTATGGAGGCACTAGAAACTAAATCTTGTATTTAAGGAGTAAAATACATTTCAGTGCTTTACTGGAAAAGCTCACTATGACTCTATCATAGATTGCTGTGAGAGAAAGTTAAATTTGCTTTTCTTATATTGCTTTCTTGTAATTTGCATCACTTAATTGTCTCCTTCTGTTTTGTATATTGTGGTGTATTTTCATTACATTGTGTTTTAATTGTATTGTGCTTTCAATTGCATATCTAAACTAGGAAAGATGCCAGAGTTGTGCCTCTTGTGAGTCACAAATTTTCCATCACCCACGCACCCTGTTGCTGTTGTGTTTTCAAAATCAACTTTCTCTCTAGTTGCCCACCCCTTATGTTCATTTGGCATCATATTTCCTTGCCTTTCCTCTTTTACAGGCTATTGTCAGCAAGCACAAAAAATATCACCCCCTTCAGCTATTTAAATTTATTGGCCATCCCACTGTATTCCATAGAACCAGAATACTAAGTACCAACCCCATCCAATCTAACTTGTTCTTTTAAAAATAGTGACTCTCCCCTTAGATTGCTAAAGCTTGAGTTACTATCTCTTTCATACATAACTGCTAGTGCACACTGCAACTGTTAGGATGATAACCACTTTGTTCCATCTTAACTTTAAAATCTGTAACATCTATGCCAAGAGCTCCAATTATTGTAGAGCCTACATTATGTTTCTCAGTAGTCATCTTGAGATTAGTACTTCTGTTTTGCTCCTGGTGAGAGAAGGAACATAGGAACATTATTTACTGTAGACTACTGATCACCACAATCCTGATAATTGTTTCATATATGCCAGCCTGTAATTTGTGCTTATAATTTGCTCTTGGTGAGAGAAGAAGCTGAGGCAATTGATTCCTGACTGCCTCCGATTAGACATTGAACATCTGTGTGAAACCTTCCTGACTGGTCTGGTTGCTATTTTAGGCATCTACTAGGAAAAGGCTACAAGAAGCCTTCAGACCACTGCATCATCTGGAACAAGACTGATGATCATCAAAGAGTCTGTGGCTTTTTTTTCATCTTGGAGTTGGTGTTAATATTTTGCTTCTGGTGAGAGAAGAAGTGAAGGAGCATTGTATCCCAGAGCATGAAGCTGTGGTGAGACCACCAGTAGGGGCAGCCAGGTAGCATCCAGTTAGGTGAATCCCCACTATTCATTATTCTTGACAAAGCTCATTCTTTGTTTCTAGTAAGTACTGTTTGATTAGCTGCTGTCTACCCTAACTTCAGAATATTTCCCGAAATACTTCATCCATAAATCAGAGTGTACTTTAGTAGTTTCCCCTCTAGTGTTTAACAGTGCCCTGTACAGATGCAGGCATCTTCAGTGACATTTTTCCAGTAAAAGCACCATTGAAATTTCACCAATACCTAGTTGCACACAGGCAACTAGTTTGCAATGACAAGCACTATTCCCAGAGTATGCAGACCAGACACTCTTGATCTTAGTTTATATTCTCACTGCAATCATCTAATCAACAAAAAGGGCCTGTTACCAGGGATATGAACTATCCAACTATCTCAGCTGCAAGCTTGGTTGATATTGGCAACTGGAGACAATGTGGAAATTACCTCATGTTTACTGACAATCATAATTCTCAAACTGATGATGTATGTGAGAGGTATACAATGTCACTGGAGTTAAAGCTCTCACATAAAAGTACTCCTAATGTCAATCAGGTTGTCAGTAGTACACATGCTGCATCCATCATACATAGTACAAAGAAGACATATAGACCATATGCTGAGATACTTAAATTTAACCTTTCCCCAAATGCACTTTTTCAGAACACTCATAACAACACATACAGCCACATCTCATGGTGCCTCTACTTGTAAGGCCATAAAGCAAGCTACCACACAATCCAACATTCTGTTTATTGGAGATGCCATTGAGATACACACTGATGTCCCTCTCACTACACTGAGTAAGGAGAAAGTCAGGGTCAGTTGCTTATCAAAGGCCAGGATCTGCCACATTATGCATGCACTCAGGGCATAGGACTACAAGTAGCAGTATAACTCAGTCATAGTCCATGTGGGTGTAAATGACCTGATATGTAACTTCCTATACTATATGAAGAGAGCCATCACTTCCTACAATTAAGTGATAACCTGGCAAAATTTCAAACTCACATAAGTCCTGAGAACACTGCTGCCTATGCAGAACTGTTCACAGAAATCATATACAATAATGTTAATAACTGCATAGCGACACTGTAACCATCAGGAATAAGTACAGAACTAACTAAAAAAAACAACCCCCCCAAAAAAAACCCCAAAAAAACAAGCCACCCTGGTGGAATCACAACATTAATAGGCTGTATAACAAAATGAAGAAAATCATGGCAAAAATTATGCGATGTAGCACATAGCAGGATAAAAACACTGTCATCAAACTAAACAAACAATACAGAGGACATATAAAGTCTACCAAAGCCAAATTTGAGGTAAATATGGCCTCCCAGGCTAAGGACAGCCACAAGGTATTCTTTAGCTATGTCTGCAACCTCAAAAGCAATACACAGTTGTGCAGAGCATGTTGTTAATGGAGCCACCTATACTGAGCCAAAAGATATAGCAAACCTTCTGGCAGACAAATTAACCTCTGAACTTTATTCCTTTACTCCTTGAAGCTCCTCATAGAAAATACTGTCAAATATAACTCCTCTACTAACAGTAGGGAACAGGTCCTCAGTGCTCTCTCTCTCACTCTCTCTCTTTCTCTCTGGCCACACTGCATCGATGAGCCAAGACAATATCACAGGGTGCCTTCTAAAGAGCAGGAAACATGACCTATTGGGTCCTCTTGAATTGCTATTTAACAGTAGCCATTAAACAGTCTTTGTGCCTCATAAATAGAGAAAGGCAACAGCCATCCCTCTCTGCCCAAAAGGTGGACCATCTATTGACCCTGGAAACTACAGGCACAGAAGTCTCACTAGTCTCATATACAAAGCAATGAAAAGAATCATCATGGAAATGTTCAATAATGACATAGGAGACCTCCAGTCACTGGAACAAACCCAATTTAGTTTCATCAAGGGCAGGTCATGCCTACTCATCCTGGTGGATTTATTTGAGAAGGTCACCAAAGCAATGGATAAGTGCAAAACAGTTCATACTGCCTACCTTGACCTGGCCAAGGCATTTGACACAATACACCACTCAGGCATTTTTGACAAACTCAAGAGATTAGGTATAAACCATTATGTCACCCTGTAGATAGCCAGCTGTCTTTCAGAACCTAGGAAGTTAGAACTGAGGAGTCCACCTCTACAAAGAGGCCAGTCACAAGCAGAGTCCCTCAGGGATCCATCCTGGACCACTCCTTTGTGGCATTTACTTCACTGAAGTCAAGACCAATATCCAGGGCCTCTGGCTGACTAAATTTGTAGATGGTTGCAAATTAGGAGCAGTCAAAGAATCCTCCACTGATACAAATGTTCTCCAGGAAGGGCTGACACAGACAAATAGCTTGTGTCAGAGTCATGGACTAAAGCTAAATGCCAAGAAATGCATAATTGTATCTATTGGGAAGTCATCCACCCCTGGTAACTATCATACTGACAACACAACCCAAAGAGTTCATCTAGCAATTGGGGACTTGGGGGCACACATAGACAGTCATCTAGGCTTTGACCCTCATGTGTCTACAGTAGTGAGGAAATCATTCTATGTTGTGCAACTTGCAAACAAAGTTATGACATGTTGTTCCAAGAAAGTCACTGTTCCACTATATTCAGCATCTTTCAGATCTCTCTTTGAGTGCAAAGTCCCTAACCAGGCGCATTCAACAATGCAATGCTTACAGAGTTTCCTCACTAAAAGAATACAGAACATAAGTAACATGTCCTATGCAGATCATCTCAAAGCCCTATCCCTTTATTCTGTCTCCTACAGGCTGGTTAGCGGAGATCAATGTCTGGCATAGAAGGCATTTTCGGACCCCACCCTGATGGACCTCCTGCATATCAACAAAATAAACAGCGACAGAATACCTGTTCTAAAGACTTAAACCTTGCCTGTGATATAAATAAGACCTGCTAGAGAGACAGGTATGGGATCCCAGAGATTATGCCTTCTCTGGAACAGGCTCCCCATACATGTGAAACAGAGTTCCTCCCTAACCCAGTTCGAGTGCAACTTGGACAATTGGATAGGGAACAGGAAAATCTTCCCTGGTTTGGCACTGATGTCTCTTATGGACACAGGCAAGAATGTAAATGGTTCCTGCTAGAAAATGTTTAATCTCCCGAGCCCCTGATTGTACTTATCAAGGATAACAGAACTTTTCAGAGATTTGGAATGCATGGCTAGGCTTAAGAAGGCCCTAGTGGTTGTTAGTCTACTACACACCTATGAACCTAGTTGGTTGTCAGTGAACGTGAAACACTTTCTACATTGTCTCAGGATGCCCATATCTACCAAGCTGGCAGTGGAGAAATTGAAAGTGTCCATTCATGGTGTCAGGTCTTTTTTAGGTGAACTACAAAGATACTGTGGTGATGATGCTGCGGTAGAGTTGTTGCCTCACAGTAAGACGTTGTCATGTTTGATTCCCAGCTAAAGCATCTTCTGTGTGGAGACATGCGTGAATGGGCGTACCTTCGTTGAAGGTTGTGCATCAGGGCTGGCAACTCAGCATGTAAAAATCTATTGCCAATCATTAGCGGACTGGAGTTCCGCTGTGGCGACCTCTAACCGGGAAAAGCTGAAAGATACAACAACAACAAAGAAGAGGTATAGTGGAAGTTTACAGCAGACTAACTTGGCCGCTTTGAGGGTAGAAATTACAGCTTGAATATGTATGACATAATTTGTGTAGCAGTGCTTCTCACTGCACAAACAAGTTACGTTTTGAGCAACAGAATACTAGTTGAAGTTACAGGGGCTAAAATAATGAACAATTGATCTTCCCATTGATTGTCTGGTAATATTTTAGTGCTACTTTTTCTACTCAAACCTTTCTGATGGTTTGTATTTAATTAATGGAGGTACTTTACTGCAAATAAAATGCACACTGATGCTTCTGTCTCAAAGTTCATAAGGTCCTGTATCAGGAACCCATTTTTCGCATGTTAAATTAGAAGTGGCACAACATAAGATAAGCAGTTTTCACTGACTCTGTTAGCAGCACTTTGATTTTGTCTCTGAGCATTTATCAGTAAATATATTTTGTCTCTGTATTTATCAGTAAATATATTTTGAATTTGCTTTATACGGTTTTATGTCTTTTTGTGCATTGAACATAATAGATTGGAAAGCAATGCCATTCTGCAATTGCTGTCCTAAGATTTGTGCTGGCTTCTTGCTGTAGGTGCATAGGATTAAAAAGACCCCAAGTTAAAATCATACTTGAAACAATATTTTGCAGTGATAATAAACCAATAAGCACCAATGGGAGCGAACCACAGTAGATGTATAACAAGTTCATCAAATGGCCTCAAAACTTCAGTAGTCAAAGTAATACCTAAGGTCTGAAGAAGCCGTATGGTGAAAGCGCTAACCTGTATTTCTGCTATTAAAGTTGGTCCTCGAGCTGAATGAGTCTTTTGTTTTTGGATCACATCGTATCACTTTGACTACTGAAGTTTTGAGGCCATTTGATGAACTTGTTATATATCTACTGCGGTTCGCTCCCATTGGTACTTATTGGTTTATTATCATTGTTTTTGGCTTGTTCTTTGGGAGCGTTTAGTTCGCACAGGCTCTTTATTGACATTTTTAATATTTTGCAGTGTGTGGCCTTTATTTTCCAGCCATGGACAAGGGAGGCAGTAGCCAGAATTTGTTTATTTATGTGGTATTAGTAAAAGGGTGGGAACCCTTTCCAGTCTAGCTATCGATAGTTATGACGTGTCAGTGATTGTTTTTATTTATTTATTTATTTATTTATTTATTTATTTATAAATGCATATTTAGTAATACATTACAAATAGCATATGGCACTTAGCAAGCCTGCATTAAACAACAAATACAGGACCACCTGTCATATTAGAAAAAAAAACAATAAAAAACATATCTGTAGTAATAAAACCGGTCCTTGTTGTTTAAAGATTTTTTTTCTCAGACTTTTATGCTGGTCTCTTAGAATACTGCCTTTTGTATTTTATACTAAATAATCAATAATGACAGTGGAATGTACAGCAACAATAATAAAGCAAGAGTGCAAGATTCTAAAATTAATCAAGCATGCTGCATCAGTACTAAAAACAGAACAGAAACCATATAGTAAAAGTGGCAAGAACTGTATTAATCTGATGTCTTTGCAAGCATCATCAAAGGCATACGTGTGCATATCACAAAGCCATCTCCATACACTTGCAGCACAAAATAGAGAAAAATGAGAATGTTCTAGTCTGTAATGATATTACTTATTAAAGGCAAGCAGTTTCTTTTTAAAGTAATACCAGTATCCAATAGCCATAAGTCATGGTTGGATATTAATAATTTTGGTTTACCCACAGTTTACTTTGATTGGTCCATTGGGCTTTTCCTACTGACCAGATCATAGCAGCTGTATGTAACCTCACTTTTACCTATAGCAGAAAAGATGTATTTTGCTAAAAAATAGAGAATGTGCTATATTAAAAATCACAACTCTTTACTGATGGAGCAAACTCCAGTCTTGGCAGTGACGAACACTATAATACTAACAAATAATTCTGATATAATTTTGAGAAAGTTGATCTGAAACTTATTTCTCATAGAGATAGATTACCTAAGCTGTACAAAGCAATTTTTTGTTTCCATAACTTTGCTGAGAAATCTGGAAAATTAAGAATATTTTTAAGTTGTAATTTGTTCTAAAATATGAATAAGTATAATGATTAGTAACTGAAGTTTATCACAATTTCATAAGATACCATCAGTACAGAGGCATTCAGGAAACATTAAATATTTTCTAATGAACAGTAACTGAAGTATATCACAGTTTCATAGGTTACCATCAGTACAGAGGCATTCAGGAAACATTAAATATTTTCTCAACAGACCCTTCAGATCTTCAGTAGAAAAACTATGTTTGTCAAGTGAATGTTTCTTTTATTTACACACATTTGCTTATGAAAGAATGCATGCAATATAAAATAATAAATGTATGCTTATCACTTTCAGTACAATATTTGCTGCAGCTTGTGGATGTGATACAGACAGATGTCTTTTGTATTCTTCCCTAGAGTCTAAAAATTCAGTGCTCTGAAAGGCTGCTCTCCAGAGACTTACAACTCATACCATCAGTTTCTGGGCTACCTCCTCTGGGACACAGTAACCATTTGAGTCTCCGGGTTTTGGTGTTTTAACAAGGATTTAATTACCAAGGTAAGTATCTGCACCTGCTAAGACATTCCTAATTATTTGATAATGGTGTAATCTTTCACAATGCAACCAGGTTTTTGGTGGCAAGACACAGTAATTAAGCACACTGAGAGAACAAATTTCCCCAATGTTGAAAAGAGATACTTGTTTAAATTAAAGGAATGTGCTCATGACTAAATTATCCACACAGGCCTCTTAAAACCAGTGATAGACTGAAGATGTTTGAAATTCATGAGTTTACCCTACTTGGAATGACGGCAGTGTCTTCCTACAAGCAGTATTTTTTTTGGTATGGCACTAGTCATCAAACATGAACGGAGGAAAACATATTAAAATCAATGAATGCCTCTTTCAGATGTAGCACATGGAATCCCTGTTTTGCCCTAATTTAATTCTATTATGTAAAAAAAAAAAAGGGAACAACTCTTCTGTGTTTAAAATCTCACAGAATTCTCATACAGCCCTGACATATGTCATCACCTTCCAATACTTTGTGACATTCCCCATTCAGCAGTATAATATTCTCTTGACAAAAACAAAGTGAGGTTTCTGTGTGTTTGATTTTTTTTTTTCTGTAGTCATAAAATGTGAGTGACATTGTGGAGTATTCAATCATTTGCCAGCTACTACTACTATTGCTTTTCTATTACAAAAAAGTACAATAAAATGTATAACTGCATTGAAAAGTGGTTAAGTTCTTTAAAACAGAGAGAGAGAGAGAGAGAGAGAGAGATTAGCTTACTGCTTTGATTTGTTTCCATAATGTGGTTTTGTGTAGTACCTGAAGTTTTGTTACAAGGGCAGTTATACCTAATGTAGACTAGAAGGCTTTAGGTTCTTGCTTCAGAGTGTGAATGAGGGCATGCAGGGAACATTAACATGACCGTAACGTAATACTGATACTTTGTTAATGTGCCATAGATAGAATAGTATGTTTAAAGGAGGCCCTAGCTATCTATTCTGATAAAAGTAAAATAACATAAGATACTGCTTTTAGAAGGGAAACTATCCTGATCATTCCTATGAGACCAGTGCATACCAATGTAGACTGCATATATGTGTGTGTGTGTGTGTGTGTGTGTGTGTGTGTGTGTGTGTGTGTGTGTGTGTGTGTGTGTGTGGTGTGCGTGTGTGTATGTGTGTGTGTGTGTATGTGTGTGTGTGTATGTGTGTGTGTGTGTGTGTGTGTGTGTCTGTGTGTCTGTGTGCGTGCATGCATGTCTGTGTGTGTGTGTGTGTGTGTGTGTGTGTGTGTGTGTGTGTGTGTGTCTGTGTAGAGACACATGCTTGTCTGCATATATCAAAGATGGTGTATATAGTGCCTCGTGCACCCATTTTTGGAGCAGTCTAAACACTGTTCAAAGTCGCTTGGGATATGCTCTGTAAACAGCTGTATAATACAAATTAACTGCCTCACTAAAAGAGTAAAGAATTCTTGGTTCCTCTCATGTGACCATTAATAAACAACAAGACTTGTGAATATATACTTGCAAAATATCAAGAGTTGTGAAGGCTAAGGCCCTGGTTCACAGGTTCTACCTTTACTACTTACAGGTGACTAGAAGTGAGAATGTAAAATAATTAAAGTGAAAGTGAGCACAGACACTATTCTTTTTGCACTGTGTTCAAGCCCTAGTTATTCTGGCACTAATTCATTACCATTATAAACATAACATTTAAGCATGGTACATGGGAATCTTGTAGTCTGCCTTTCCATTATTTATTATAAAGGTATTGTGAAGGAAATCAGGATTATTTCTGATAATTGTTATTTTCATTATGTTTCTCTTTACTGAACTTCATAAAGCCAGGACTGTATTACTAGAAATTATTTGTATGATAGCAGAACATA
Organism: Protopterus annectens; assembly: GCF_019279795.1. Taxonomy (NCBI): domain Eukaryota; kingdom Metazoa; phylum Chordata; order Ceratodontiformes; family Protopteridae; genus Protopterus; species Protopterus annectens. Next base: position 1,262,534,098 of record NC_056731.1, read on the forward strand.
CTCTCACTATGACAATATACCATGGCAGGGATTGCAAGATTCATATTTTTATCCTTGATCTGGACCATTTTTTTGGTCAAAAGGATTCATCCTGAGTGACTAGACTACAGCACCTCCAACTGTGGGTAAAAATTTAAATTACTCCTGATTTCAGTATGGTGCACTGTTGTTTTACAATGGTATTATTTTAAAAGATTTTAACCTTTTAAAATAATGCCATTGCATAAAGTGAATTCTATGCTTTGTCCAGCACTCCAAGGTGAAATCCATCAGCAGGGTAGATTAGCTATGCAGTATGCATTACACATGCAAGCGCCCTTTTACATAGTGACACATTGGCAGTACATTTTCAAATTATCCTTGGTGCACTGTAATCAAAGTTGATGAAATGAAACTGAAAATTAGCTATTGTTACTTCCTTGAGTGTTTTTCTAACTAGCATTGTTGGCGGTATATAAATTGAAAAAAAAATAGGGAATTGATAAAATGATACAATAAATGCTTTGGGTATGTTTTACTACTTAGCAGTGAAGAATCATTGTGGCAGTTAATTTGAATATATTACAGTGGACTTCATCTCAGTGCAGCTATTGTCCTTGTTGGTGGGCTATAACAGATTTTGCCTCCCATTCAGAGTGCAGTTCATTTTAGTGAAAGACAAAGTCTGTCCTGCCCACTGTATAATTTTAATGCTTAGAAGGGATACATCTAAGAGGCATATGACATGTAAACAAACACTAATGGATAAAGACCATATGCTCTTGCAAAGCTTCAACTAAATAACGCAAGATAAAATAAGAGTTGATACACAGATTACATAGAGTGTACATACAGCATATTTGATTATTAGGTAAATGGTTGCTATTAAGAGATGTGGACTGTTTAGAAATGCCCAGATTGTCTTCTTATACTTCCTAACAATGCATAGCTAATTTTTGCCAGTTCTTGTTAATGCAGACTGTTACACACATTCGGCATGTCTAAAACAATTATGATAGTGTCTGATTATAACCAGCTCATGTGTTTGAGATGTGGAGGCCAAGAAATTCACCTCAAGAGCGATGCTCAAGAGGCAAAATTTGGCAATCATGTCAAGAACTCATAATAAAAGGTTATGATTGGTAACCCAATCATAACTTTTTGTATTGCATGGAGATTTATCAACTCCATGTACTAGTAGTTATAAAAAAAGAAAGAAGTTCTTCTTTCAGCTTTTCCCGGTTAGGGGTCACCACAGCAGAACTCCGGAATGCTAATGATTGGCAGTAGATTTTTACGGTGCCGAGGTGCCAGCCCAATGCCCAACCTTCAACGAAGGCATGCCCATTTACGCATGTCTTTTGAATGCCACTCGACTGCGGGGAGGACATGCAGACTCCACACAGAAGGCGCTCCAGCTGAGAATCAAACGGGAGAACCTCTTGCTGTGAGGCGACAAGGCTACTGCTGCACCACCGTGGCTCATATAAAAAAGAAAGAAGGAAAGAAAGAAAAAAGAAAGAAAGACTGTAAGAGTGCAAAGTGTTCTATGGGGTTGGAAAACCCATAAAGCACTTGGCAAGCACTGCCAAACAGCAGTATACCTCTCAACATTGTTGCTTAAGAATTTCAGACAAATCCAAAATAACTGGGGACTAAGGAAAAAAAAAATCAGAAACATTGTTTTAAATATTTCTATTATTCACTTAAAAAGTTAGTAGAACGGATTTTGCTTCAACGTGAATTTTCAGATCAGTAAGAAGCATTTAACTGAAAAGGCTGGCATTATTGACTGTAATCCTCAGTGATTTAACAGGAAGAAAAAAGAAAGAAAGACTGTAGGAGTGCAAAGTGTTCTACTGGGTTGGAAAGCCCGTAAAGCACTTGGCAAGTACTGCCAAACAGCAGCATACCTCTCAACATTGTTGCTTAAGAATTTCAGACAAATCCAAAAATAACGGGAGGCTAAGGAAAAAATCTGAAACATTTTTTAAATATTTCTGTTATTCACTTAAAAAGTTAGTAGAATAGATTTTGCTTGAACGTGAATTTTCAGATCAATAAGAAGCATTTAACTGAAAAGCTAGCATTATTGACTGTAATCCTCAGTGATTTAACAGGAAATCAAAACTTTTACAAGGGATAGGCAAAATATGAAGTAAGATATCAGGGATGTTTAAAAGCAGTGACAGTTGAGATGTATGGACAGCAGATAGAAATGAAGTGCTCATCTGTAGCATTAATGGCTTTAAAAGCTGGTAAGACCCTTTGTTCTGCCTTACTTTATTTTAATAACTGTACCTGACCTTCTGCTGCTACTCATTGTCAACTGCCACCATCTGCTTTTAGTCCCTAGCTTTGTTAAGCACTACCAATTTCAGTTAAGATTGAGACTTGTGCTAGGGAGCACTTAAGTTTATCTTTTTCCTGATTATGGAACATAATCAAGACACTCCATGCACTACAATGACTGTAAGAATTCCATATCCCTTAGTTTTTTATTACTTTCACTATTCTTGGCAGTACTATTATTTTGAAATATACTGACTCCTTCCACATTGTTTTTGTATGAAAGACATTGAATGTTGCTGCATTGTTGCATCATCCTGTTTCATAGATTCACAGGTTTTTTTTTTTTTAAGTTTATAGCCTATTGGTCATCAAGAAGTCTGGTTGCCATAATCTCATATTGGTATTTCCAACTTACCATATCTCCATACTTGCATCCCACTCTCTCTCTCTCACTCTATATATTTTCACTATATTAAATTCTAAGTGATCCAGCAGAAATGCTGGCAACTCCACTAACTGAAATTCATTCCTTGCTAATTATATATACCAGCTCTGAGATTACACTACACTAGGGAAAGGGCACATTCCCTGATCCACAATGTTCTGAAATTTTACACAGTAAGAAAGCTGGTATGTACAACCTGATAACTTTTCATTAGTTGTGCTTGCTTTTTTTACTGCCTGATTACCTGAACTTTAGACAAGCTTTAACACATCCATATATATAATGTTATAGTGGTATGTTAATGCACCAACGTCAATAGATCCATAAAATAAAAATGGTTTTATTATAAAATGAAACAAAAGTCAGTAAAAGTCAGTGTGGCTCTCTTCTCAGACAAGCAGGTACACTAGGATGCACTAGAGTGTCTTCTTTCTTTTAAAGTCTCACAGCAAACAGACCCAGTCCCTCACACAAAGTCCACTAAGTCCCTATTAAGGCAAGCATTACTATCCACAGCACATAGGTACTTAGAGATAAATTGTCTTATCTCTATATTCCTTTGTGAGAAGATGTTCTGGTTTCCACAGGGTATAATCCACAATTATTTTTCTTACTGCAGCAAACTACCTAGAATTGATGTTCCAGGCACAGATAGGCTGACTTCTCTGAACTGGGAAGGCTATAGTCCTCTCTCTTTAACATCATGTAATTATATAATTGTGCTATTACAGAGCTATTAACTGACCCATTCAGAACTTACCACATAATGATCTTTAACTACTTAAAGCAACAGTTCTGTTTATAGCATGCATTCCAGAATCATAGCTCAGTTTTGGTTTTGTGGCATTTTGTGCAAATACCCAGTCTGCTACCCTCTTTCCCCCCTGAGCTCATGAACAAAAGAACACAAGTTTTTTCTTTCTAAATTTTAGCAAACAACTTACTACTAATGTAAACAAAGTGACTTGCTGCATTCTAAACGCCACACACGAAGTGCTTCAGTGCTCAAGCCCTGACCTCAAAGAAATATCAGTATTCAGTTCTGAATGCTGGTACTGCACTCTGGCCGACATGGAGAGCTGAAGTGCTTCCACTCTGACCTCAGATGAAATACTGGCATTCAGAAACTGAATACTGGTACTGAACTACCACTTGAATGGCATCTGATGATCATGGCACCTGACAACTTGCTTATGTTTATAGGTGATTACTTGGCTAATGACCCCTGGGGGGGCTTTCAGACCATATCCATGCTTCCCAAATGTATCTGACTAGGTTTCACTATTTTAGGATTATGTTAAGGGACATATGTAGACTTGGGCATGGATGCTCATGCACTTACAGGCTGCCTCTAACTACTGAAGACATAGCTGCTAGACCAGGGGTACATTTCTGATCATCACTGGTACAAGTTATACTTCAATTGCTTAGGGAAGAACTCTGCTTCACATGGATGGGAAGCCTGCTTCAGAGAGGATGTAGTCTTTGAGACCTACATTTGTTTCTCCAACATGCCCTGTTTATGTTGCAGATGAGGTTTAGGTTACTGGATTAGATAATTCCAATGCTATTTGTTTTGCAGATGTGCAACAAGTCCATCAGAGTGAGATCAGAGGATGCTTTGTAGGCCAGACATAGATCACCTCTCAGCAGTCAGTAGGAGACTGAGTACAGGGATAGGGCTTTGAGGGGGTCCATGTAGGACATGTTGTTTATTCCTTGTATTCTTTTTGTGAGGAATCTTTGTGGCTGCCCAAGCTGTTGCATATTCCTGGTCAGGTGCATATTTAGGAGGCATTGTTCTCAATGATTGGTCTGATGAGGGCTGAGTATAGCAGAACAGTGATATCTTTACACCCATATACCATACCCTTGCTAATTAAGTTGCACAATATAGAATGATTTCCTTACTACCATAGATACATGTTTCCCAAGTGCCAGGTTACTGTCTACATGTGTTTGCAAATCCTTAACCACTGGCTCTTCTTTAGGAATGTATTGTCAATGTGGTAGTTCCGTCGCATAACCATCTTCTCAAAGGATATCATTATGAATTTCTTGGCATTGAATTTTAGACTATGGCATCATCACCAGTTATTGGTCCACATCAGGCATTCTGGCGGGTATTTGTGTCTTTGGGGGATTCTGTGACCATGCCTAGTTTACAAGCATCCTCAAACTCAGTCAGCCAAAGGCCATTGATGTTGGCCTTGACTTCATAGACGTAGATGGAAAAACGGAGTAGCACTGAGCCTTGAGGGATACCACTAGTGATTGGCCTCTTTATGTAGGTAGATTTCCCCCTATCTTAAATTCTTGGGTTCTATCTCAGAGTCAACTGCCTATCCATCGGGTGACATAGGGGTTTATACCTAATTATGTGAGTTTGTCTACAACCCAAAGTGGGGTATTGTGTTGAATACCTTGGCCAGATCAAGGTAGGCAGTATACACCATATTGCCCTCATCAATTGCTTTGGTGAAATTCTTGAAGAAGTCCATGACATCGAGTAGGCATCTCCTGCCTTAACAAACTCAAACTGGGTTGGATCCAGTGTCTGAAAGTTTTCTATGTAATTGTTGATCATTTCCATGATAATTATTTCCATGGCTTTGCATATGACAGTAGTCAGACTCATGGGTCCATAGTCACCCAGTTCCATAGATAGCCCACCTTTGTGCATAGGGATGACAGTTGCAATCCTTCATTCACTTGGCATGAAACCTATCTGTATGCTAAAGTTAAAACAGTGATTGTAGTGGACCTGCTCTTTCCAATGTATCTTTTTAAAGTTTATCTGCTTCGCTGGAGGTCAGCTAGCTTTGGAGTTTCCTCAGGGTAAGCTTGTTGTGAGACAAAAGACATTGCCTCCTCTCTTACTGGTACATACACTGGGGTCTATGTGTATAACTTTTCTCCTAAGAAAGCCAGTTCATACAAGTATTATTTAGTATCAGTTGCTATCTCTACCTTATTTATTTTTTATTTCTCTTCTTCTACTAACCTGATATACAGAATCTTCCTTCTTCTGTTTAGGGTTGTGTTCAAGGTTAGTTTGTCTCTCAGTGTGCACTACCCTCTCCTTTTTTATTTTTTTCAGTTGCTGTCCTTCTGCTGTAGTGTGAACAATCACTACCCTTTCATATTTTTTCTTCTTTAGGTTGATTTCCTTCTGTAAAGGGTATCTCAGATTAAAACGTAACTTCAGTTTTACTTCTTGTCCTATTAGTATATACTTCACTATACTTCACACACCCCTTTCAACCTAAATTAGACTTTACAACCATCACCATGAATGCAGCACCCAGAGTTCCCACTAAGTGTTCCCAAGTGGTGAACCAGTGCCACCTTCCTACCCCAAAATGGGAGAACTTGCAGTGGCTGATGATAACTCCTGCATGGCCTATTCTCTCCAGCGCTTGTGCTGCTAACTAAACACAAGTGATCTGAGGCACACTCAGAGCTTTATCTCTCTGTGCCACGGGAGTGGACCTATAGATATCATTTTGTGGAGTGTTTCCATGTGGATCTAGCCACTATTGTTGTTCAGCTCCAGTGCAAATCAAGATTCAGGGTTAACACATGCTTGTTTTCTTTTTTTATTATCTTTTTGTTTGCTGGGATAATTGACTTATTCCAAAGAACAGATTTCAGCCATAAATCAAGAGCAAAGAAATATACCTACATTATTTCCAAACTGTAACCATGCAAAGAATATGTAGCCAATGTTTTATAATGAATACATGAATACAGTGAATACAAAGAATATATGGTAGAGCAAAGAGCAAAAAACAATTATAAATGTGAAACAGGCTGAACTGTGTAAAGGAAGATCAAATAACTATAAATGCAAAACAGACTGAAGGACATATGGGAAGCGTGAGCTAGTGACTTATAACTATAAAAGTCCTTGAGAACTTTACTTCTACTAAAAATGACAGAGAATTAGATGATATTCTAGCTCACCTGATGGAGGTAAGGACTGTGTTACCAGAGTGGTCATTGAGGAAAACAGAGTTAGTAAAGTGAGATATAGACAGCCTATTGCTGAGTTTGCAGTAAAAGAGAAAAAGCTGTGACACAGGTAGTTGTGGTTTACATAAAGAAAATGTGAAAGTGGTAGAGCACAGGACTGATGCTGGATTAAAGGCCAAGCCTGTGATTATTTTTTCTACTGACTGCCTATATAATTATATACAACACAGCAGAGAGAACCCGCTTGATGTACATTATCCATGGGATAGCAGTGGCAGATCACAGGGACAGGGAATGGAGCACTGATTTTTCTACTCCTGGTTTGTGCAAGGACCCTGTATGACTATTCATACCACAACCAGCTCTACCACTTTACATTTTCCACCTACAATGTCTTTTTTACTCTTTTTTTTTTTTTACCTTTTTCTTGATAACACTGCAGTTAAACAAACTAGAACATGGAGGACTAGCCAACAACTGCTATTATGTAATGTGATTCATAATGTACTGGTATTGAAAGATGTTATTTCACCTTCATTCTCTTCCTGAGACAGCACACTTGCTATTTAATAATATTTCAGGGCATTATTTTCTCTGATTCACCTGTCTGCATAAGTATGGCTTACATTTACTCAGAAACACAGAATATTTTCCTCCTGTATCTCCTTCTCTCTCTGTGCTGCTGCTTACCTCACTCCTACATCTGTGCCTACAGCAGAGAGTTGATTATCTAAATGTTCATTATCAGAAATGTCAGCTATCTGACCGCAGCCTTCCAAAGTTTTCAGGTATGTAAAATCTTAAAGTCTGAATATGTAAACAGTCGTATTCACCTGTGAGCGTTTTTAGAGCTTGTAGCCCACTTGTATGCTAAAAATATTCTTTATTTTTCACTGGAATGGCTGAATGGTTGAAAAGTGTATTCCCTACATGCAGAAAAAACAAGATTTTAGAAGTTTTTTATCTAGTTCAATGTATGTTTGACTATGCGAACAGTTTGATTATCCGAACTACCCTTGGTTCCAATTAGTTCGGATAATCGACTCTCTACTGTAATCTTATCAAGAGAAGAAGCAATTAAGGAAAACATAACATGTCACTAGCCATGTGGACTGTATTTTCAAATGTTTTTCCTTCTACAAGCATTTTCCTGATTCTGTATAACTGCATCCATATGAATCTGTCTGTTTGATCTTACTGTTTGGTCTGCAGGTACTAATCAGATTCAGTTCTGCAATACTGCAGTACAGCTCCTATGCTTGAGCTCTTTAAGAATTTGTACCACTCATAATCCCTCTGGGCTCTTTTCTCTTCAGATCTCATTTGCCACCATGCTTATTGGAAGACAGTTTCGCAGCAGCTTGTGTGTGAGCCTTCATTTTTTCACTAGTTTTACAGTTTCCTATATTGTTCTTGCTTGTTAGCTGTCTTGTTGTACGGCTTAGTCACTCCTTTAATAATTTTGGGAGTTTTTTGTTGTTAAATGTAAGTTAGTTAATTAGTTTTCAGTTTTTTTTGTTTACTCTATCTGTAAAGATGTAGGCCTGCTCCTTAAAAAAAAAAAATATATTTATATATATATATATAGAGAGAGAGAGAGAGACACCTTTGTAGGTGAATTTTGTTTTCTTGTTATAATGTACAGACAGGATGACTGCAAAAATCCTCAGAGAAGAGCTTTTGCAAATGCAACAAATGCGGCCATAAAATTCTGACCCAGGTTACTCATGATCTTTGTTTCATGTGCCTGATGTCAGAACATCTCAAAGTGGACTGCACAATTTGCAAGGCCTTTGGACCAAGATTCTTTTCTGACTGTCAAAATAAGTTTATTGTAATAGGTTCTCTCCCCCCGGTTCCAGCCTGTAAAACACCCAGGAGAGAGAAAGAAAGAAAGAAAGAAAGAAAGAAAGAAAGAAAGAAAGAAAGAAAGAAAGAAAGGGATCCAGAAATCAGGATTCTCGAAAATAAAAATTGGATGAATCTGCTCCTTCCTCATCACCTAAATTGTCTAGACTGAATCCAGAAACTCAGCTGTCCTTCAGAAGTATCTGTGGGTTAGATTGGGATGGTGTGATGAGTGTTTATCAAGACTAATACTGAATTGGGTATCATCCTATTTTCGTCTATTTCTAGGGCAGATTAATCTGATCTTTCTTCCCCTTTATTGGTTCCTTTCCTGGTTTGTGAATTCAGTGGTTGCAGAGTCATGTCACCCGCGGGAGTATGCATGTCCTGAGCTGAACGGGACTAGTTCCTTGGACTCTATTCTGACCAGTCTGATTTACTTGGCATCAAGGTATTTGATACCTAGCAGATCTCAGAGCCAGGTGCTGCGTGCCTAGTGTTTGGTGCCATCTTTGATGCCATTGCAGATGGTTCCATTTTCAGTGTAAGAAACCTCGACCTTTGATGCATCTTTGCTGATCTCCTCCTTGGGGCTGGCTGGTTCATCTGCATCATGTGCAGATGAACCAGCCAGCCCCAAGGAGAAGATCAGCAAAGATGCAATGGTGCCATTCACATCATCTTTAGTTGGTATGGCTGCAGCTCCAAAAAAGAGCATCCCTATTACCAGCTAATACTTGATCAGCCTTCAATGTCATGGGAAGAATAATTGCTCTTCCAGCTACAACTTTGACCCAGCCTCCAGTGGTGCTGGCCCCACCCTGAGACTCTCTGCATTCTGTGTCTAATCTTGTTCATTAACCTTCCCATGGGCAAAGCAGGGATGATGGTCTCAAACTGCCTGTGCAGGCTTCATAATGTTCTTTTGAGGAGTCAGATTCTTCTCATGATGTTCCAAAACAAGAGGATGCGCAAAAGGAGGCATATAGACTGCCTTATGGAGTCTTTCATCTCAGACACTGACTTGGAGGATTGAAAGGGTTCCCCACAGTCCCCCCGGAGGATGCATCTTTTGGAAAAATTAGAGTTAATGTGAAAGAGAGGTTCCCTGCCCCCAGATTCACCATTTCTTGATGAAGTGTTGTTTGAGTTGTATTGCTCTGAACCCACTACTTCCTGGTTGGTTCCTCCTGCCAACTGTTTATTTGATTTGGCTGTTAGGAAGGCATGGTAGCAGCCTGATACCTCAGATACTATCTGCCAGAAAACCAGATATCATTCTTCACCTCCCTCCCCAGGATAGACAGCACTAGTCCAAAGGTCCTCTGGTTACTTCTTTGATTGTAGCAATAGCCACCAGAAAGAAGTTATCTGACAAAGTAACAGCTGGCCATCCACCCAAAAAGGAGACTTTGGTGATGGACAGGATGGGTAAGGAAAGTATGCTTATGCCTCAGATACCTTTGCCTTAAGATTATTGAACTGTGTTATGCACATGAACTATTTCCAAAGAGATCTAACAGAACAAGCATTACTCTCTCTGTGGAGCCTCCCCATGGTGGAGTCATTGTAAACAATTAGAGACTGTGATGCTGAGAGTGTTGAAAATCTTCATCCTCCTCATGAGTCTGATATGCAATGCAGCCAATGGGGTGGCTAAGGCAGCAAGTACAGGCATCACAATGAAATGCCAAGTCTGTATTCATCTATGTGACTTTGTGGATAACTTTGAAGCATCCTTTACAAATTCTCCTATGATGGTTCATTGCATTTTGGACCGACTGTAAAGTAAAAATGATTGAAGTTCAAGCATGAAGGCAAGGCTCTGTTTGCCACTGGAATCAAATTTGAGATCCCTTGCTGATCCTTCAGTAGGGTTCTAATCTTTATGCTTTAAGAAGACTCAGTAAGTCCTTTTACTCCAATGCAGATGAGAGCAACCATAGCAGAGGTGGCTCCAACAAGAGACACAGACCCAGAGGTTCTGATGGTTTGCAGAAGTGGGGATTTTTGGGCTTTTATCAAGCAGGCAAATCCAACATCCCTGAAGGGTTATCTGGCAGCTCTCCACTGGAAGCAGTTGGGGGCCATCTGTCTCTATTTATTCCTTTTTGATCGTCATCACACAGGATTGCTGGGTAAGACAGATAAAATCCAGACATTATATCTTACCCTTTTCCCATTGACCACCTCACCAAACTTGGCCTGTCCGAGACATTCTGTCCTACCAATGAGAAATGGTCAGAAGAGAAATTCTTTCTCTTTATGAATAAAAGTGTAATTCAAGAAGTCTCACCAGTGAGGGTCCATAATCTATTCAAAATTATTTTTAGTGCACAAGAAAAACAAGGACCACTAGCCAATTTTAGACCTCAGTGGACTAAACCCTTTCATCAAAAAACTCCCCCTGTGGTGTAGTTGATTGTCTGTTGCCTAAAGGGGAATGATTGGATGAGCTTGACAGATCTCTAGGATGCCTGCATCCACATTAAGATAACATGTCATCCAGGAGATTTTTATGCTTCTGCTGGGTGCAAATCATTTCCAGTTCAGGGCTCTGCCCTTTTGTCTCTACACAGCTCCCTGGGTGCTTACTAAATGCATAGTGGTAGTAGCAGCAAATCTATGACTTATGGGAATTGGGGTGTTCTCATATTTGGATGATTGGCTCCTTGCTGCTACAACAAGGGAATCTCTTATAGAAGCCAGAGATTAATTGCTGCAGATTGCCTGTCCTTAAGTATCTTTGTAAACTATAAAAATCCAATCTACTTTCAGTACAGTCTGTTTATTGGATTCCATCTGGATACCACAATGTGTGTGGTCTGCCTTCCTTTGTAATGAACTTAGATTCTACGGCAATTCTCCTTTAGCTTTTTGGCCAACCATCTCCCACTGCACTATTGGTACTTTGAGCTCTGGGTCTCATGGCATCGTCTATCATCATAGTTCACCATGCACGTTATGTGCATTTTGCACTGTCTATTAAGAGTACTGTGGTTTCAGTTATCCGATCATCTAGCAACCCCAATACATCTGACACATCTCCGTGGTGTTCACTTGGAATGGTGGAGCACTTCTTCCACAATCTCAGAGGGGATACACTTCATTCCCCCACCCCAGAAGCAAGATGATTGCAAGCTGGGGGTTATCATCAACTGCCCTGCAGACACTGGCATTCTTCAAGAAGGTCTATCTCTGACAAACAAATGGTGCCAAAGCCATGGTCTTAAAGTCAATGCTAAAAAATTCATAATTGTACCCGTTGGGAAGTCAACTATCCTGGCTAATTACTGTGTTGATAATACACCCCTAAGAGTCAACCCAGTGGTCAGGGATCTGAGTACGCATATAGACAGTAACCTTACTTTCAACTTCCACATGGTCACAGTGGTGAGGAAGTCCTTTTATGTTGTGCAACTTATAAGTAAGGCCACAGAATCTAGGTCCAAAGAGATAATTGTTCCACTGTACTCTGTCCTTATCAAACCAACCGTAGAGTACAATGCTCCCTTTGATATGTACCTGACCTAGCATTTGTAGTAACTAGAGTGCTCTCAAAGGTTCCTTACAAAAAGAATACAAGGCATAACAAACCTACCTTTTGCAGAGTGCCTTAAGGCCCTTTCCCTCTACTCAGTCTCCTGTAGATTGCTGAGGGATGATCTATGCCTGGCTTACAAGGCATCTGCAAATCCCACACTTACTAATCTCCTATATAGTCATAAGTCAAAGTGTACCTGAAATACAAGGTCAAGGGAACCTGAATTTTGACTGTGACTTAAGCAAAACATGCTGGAGAGAAAGATATGTGTCCCAGAAACTGCCCCTCCTATGGAACAGGCTTCCCATCTAAGTAAAGCTGAGTTTTTCTATTACCTAGTTTAAGCACAATCTAGACAAGTGGATGGGGAATAGGAAATTTACACTGGGCCTGCAACCCATGTCCCTTATAGACATAGGTTTCTTATAAATGCCTGGTTCTCAATGTCCTATTTGGATGCAGGACATCATTATTCTTTTGGGAAAACTTGTCTAGGCTTAGAAAGGTCCTCAGGTTTTATTTTCATTTTATTTTTATTTTTTATTTATCATTTGTTGACCAGGAAAGTCCGACTAGGTTCCACAGAGCCTGTTTTCAGTGGAGGCCCAGGGAGAAATGCTCCAGATGCATGTCTTTGGAGTGTGGGAGGAACTCAACACAGAAGGCACTAGAACCTCTTGCTGTGAGGTGACAGTGTTAACCACTGCACCACTGCGCTGCCCTAGCCTAGTAACAGTCTATCAATCGATGAATAACCATGGATTCCTCCTCCTTAGGATGGGGTGGCACTTCCAGGGGAGGATGGTCCAAGGAACATAGAACAACATGGAGACAAGTCTTCACATAAACATCCTAGAGATGAGGAAGGACATTCTAACAATGCAGACATTTCAGCATCTCCTTCCTCCATGTGATTTCCTTTCAGAAAGACAGTATATCCATACATTGGTATCTCAACAACAAGGTGGAACCAAGTCCTACCCCTTTTGTTGAGAGGCCATGAGAGTTTAGCAGTCAGTGTTTGCTTTACCCCACTTTATCAATACATATTTTTAGGAAAAACAACTGTCTTATCAACAGGCTCAGCAGGACAGTTCTGATGTCTCACTAGTAGTTGTTGAGTTGAGTCTTTCGGCTTTTCCCAGTTAGGGGTCGCCACAGTGGAACTCCGGTCCACTAATGATTGGTAGTTGATTTTTACGTGCCGAGTTACCAGCCCTGACACACAATCTTCAATGAAGGTACGCCCATTCGCACATGTCTTCATGCTGTCTCAATAGTAGTATTACAATCAAATGGTTGCTATTCAGAATTTTAACTGTTGGGGTCAACCATGCCATAATCTTTCTGCATCCACCAGCAACACCAATTGCTATAGCTACTTTGCTCTGATCCCACCAGAGGGACAGTCACTGAGAGAGATACTCTTGTTGGACAATGGCTCCCTGTTCTTCTCCATGCCTTTCCCCTACTGCCCTTTATATCCATAAATCTATAGAGAGCAGCAGTGTGCAAAGCCAGACTAATTCTCATTTCATCTTACAGACCACAACAGACTTGGTTTCCCTTGCCCAGACCTCATATGCTGAAGCCCCCTTGGTTTTTTGATTCACAAGAGGATCTCAGTCCCACCCATTCTGTCAACTTTAACTGGACTTTCTCAAGTCAAAATTAACTGCCTGGTTTCTCCACTTCAGACAATGGCCAAAACCCCAGTTTTTCGCAGAATTTAATTGCATTCTCTCAGAATGATAATACCTGTAAGGTATAATCTTTCTGAGATACCTGTAAGATCTACAAAAGTAAATGGAAACATTTTTCCTTCCTGGCAACAAATCAGGGTGTGATCTTCTATTATAGATATTCTAAAATTTCTGATGAAGTATCCAGTTATTCAACTATAAAGATTAATTTGGCTTCTAACTCCAATTACCATTGTTGCACTGGCACCCATTCCATTGCTTTTCATAAGATATGTAAGGCATTTTTGAAGAGAACTGTTTTACTTAATTTCTCCATAAAGGATCCATTACCACCCTGGTATTTCAATTTTGTATGAAAAGCATTGACTAAACCAGTCATTGAACCAGTTTCCACTGCTCAGTTATTTTTTTTTTCCTGAAAGACCCTCTTCCTGACAGCAATAACATCTGGAAAGAGAGTTCCAGAATTGCAAATCTTGTCTTCCCAAACTCCATGTTTGAGTTTTTACAAGGATAGGTTTTCACTTAAAACTAACTCTTCATTCATTCCAATGATTGTCACAGAAGATAACTTGAATTAATGGATATATTTATCTGTTTTCTTCCCAAAGCATTCCAGTAAGCGAGAATATATTCTTATTACTTTGGCTGTCTATAGGCAGCTAAGATTTTACCACCAAAAAAGAAAATCCTTTAGGAAAGATAACCAGCTTTTAGTTTCCTTCACTTCCAACAGACTGGGATGGAAGGTTACTAAAATAATCCTTTCTGGATGGCTATCTGATTGTTTCTCCTTTGTGTATCATTCACAGAACAAGTCTCTTCCAAGAAACCCAAATGCACAATCCTCTAAGTCACTTGCTAATTCCACAGCATTTTTTAGGAATTCCTAATTAGATGAAATTTGTGCTACAGCAACTTGCTTTAGCTTACACACTTTTATCAAACATTACACATTAGACCTGCTATCCACATTTAGAACATCTTTTGGGGCCACAGTTTTAAAAGGTATCTTCTTACGATGCTACCCAGATGATATAGTAGCTTGGGATTCTGACCCAACAGTCAGATTGGATGGACAGGATGACAAAGATGCAGATGTTCCCTTTTCTAAGTCTCATTATACTGGGAACCTGATAGACCTTCAGAAGCTCTTCTGTTAACATATTCTCATGATAGCCACATTTTTCTGTAGATAGCCGGCAAACGTGATTTGAAGAGAGAAGAGCCTAGGGCGAATATGAAATGGGAAAAATCATTCTTAAAGCTAGGAGCTATAGCTGAATCAGATCTAATAAGCATCTCAAGGCCCAACAGTTATATGGGATGGACTTGGATGGAAAGAATGCAGCATTATGACAAGTACATAACAGCTGTTTTTCTCCTATCATGTTATGATGCCTGTGGGTTTGCCAAGATGGTGAGTAAATAAGAGAGAGATACCAACAATATGGTATAACCTCCATGACATTTTTAATCAGAGTGACAGCAACTCTTTACAGAGAAGTGTATTACATAACATGCATTTTGCTGCAGCTTTCTCATTGGCATTCATAGGCATATACCAAATATAAAGTACTCCTTATTTAGTTATAAAATGTATGTGTTGCATACATTATGTGAAATGGAATTCCTTGCATTACACTGATCATTTTAAATACACTTTAGCTGTGCAATGGTTATGTCATGGTCCTTGCTCATAAAAGTGAAATGATTATATACATTTAGAAGGAATTTTAATAAATGGAACTTTTCAGTTTTTAGTATCATAAGCATCTTTCAAACAATTCATATATCTGGCTTCTTCAATGGTCTTCCAAATGTAATTAATTTAACAATGCTATTCCTTTTGGACACATCAACTTCCCTTTGGGATGGTTATTGCTGCACAGCTCTTCTTGGAGACATGATAAGTGGATCCTCTCTTCGCATTGCAAATTTTGATGATCACGTTCTAGCAGTCTTTATTTCCTTACTTCTGGTTGCAAAAGTTCTGGTCGCTCATCTTTCTAGAACTTCAAAATAATTGTCTTAAACATATTACTGTGATTTGTTTTCTATACAGCTTTCCATCTTCTTCAGGAACAATACAGGAAATTAGTACAGCTGTTTTACCAACAACACTAACTTCAGGTTACAAACTTTACTGTAGTTTTTGTATGTTCAGTCTGTCTCCAACCTGAATATGTACTGTTTTACTGCAGTTTCTATTGTGATAGTATGCATGCTCTGCTGATTTCTTTCCCATGTTTTCTTTATTTTGTATTCATTTTCCGGTTTAGTAAACATAGCAGAAGCAACAATATGTGTCTCAGCCTTCTACCCATTAACATTTGATATGTGAGAGAAAGAGTGCCTGCAATGGAGTATTTATATATTCCAAACTTATCAGGTGACAATCCTGATAGCTTTTGCTACTTCTACTGTTTCATGAGAGTCTTCACTATTTGGATAGTTTTCTAAGGTTTTTTAATAGATAGTGCCTCCCCCCAGTACCCCAACCTCATTCATTCCCTTGGTGTGAGGACTGTACAGGGTCTGCTATCCAGGCAGAGATTGGTGTGTTTTGATTATCTTGCCAGCATACTGGCAATGAGAAAGTTATTTTTTTATGAATGGATCCAATTCATTTCTTCGGGTGGTGTCATGGACGCTTACTTAACTGTAGGGTAAGTATATGCCCTTCTAACAGCTTGTATTCTGTTAACTGAGTGTGGTCATCAAGAGCTAACATCTTTCCCTTGGGTGTCCAAACCCATATTGCCCCTGCACTTGCCCCTTCCACCCTAATCTTTCCCACCCTCCTGTAAAGATCATGTCTGGCAGTGGAATCAAGATCAGATCTGATCCTTTGTATCCCTAAAGATTGACATTCCCTTTCTCAAAGGCAGCACTGTCAAACACCTTGGCTGCTAATCAAACTCAGTTTGCCTATGTTGTAGTCAGGGCTTTGGGCCTCTACATCACTGGTGAAACTAACTTTCTAAACTTGTCATTAAATTGCAGATAGTATGGACTGGATGTTATGTATCTGAATTCTCATGCATGCAAAAATCTGTATGAATTCCTAACTTTTTTATACAGAGCATTGTCAGATATGACAACATTGGGTACCCCGTATTAAGAATATAGACTTTAATGTAATAACTGCACTTGTACTTGTGTCTGTCAGTTTGATTGTTTCAGGGAACTTGGAATAGTAGTCTACACATATGAGACAGATGGCTTTCTTGAACTGCACACATCTTTGACAGAGGATGATAATGCGATTCACCACCAGGATGACCATGGAGCATATCATTAAGATCTCTTCTTCTATATTGCTGTTACAGTGGAAAACATTATATAGACCAATAAACCTTGGCCGTTTGGAGCAAGAAGTGACTGAGGAAGTATGAAAATATAAAGAACAAAATCTAGAGTTTTTGGAAGACATAAAACAGAAACATGGACATGGAAAAGAAAGAGAGATCTTACATGGCTCAATGTTTATGCAAAAGAGAAATCCAAACTAAAGAGTACAAAAAAAAAAAAAAAAAAAAACAACTCCAAAGATATTTGAAAAGAAATACAGGCAAAACCACCCACATATGGAAAATTTCACAATACAAAAAATAAGATCACAAAGAGGGAACAGAGAACAGAAGCAGATGTTAAACAAATGTAAGCTGAAGTTATGACATACTTGTGAAGTGCTCATTGTACATATACTGAGCCAAAAGATATAGCAAACCTACTGGCCAACAAATTCATCCCCAACTTTACCTCTCTCTCCCCATCAACCTTCCCTCAGAAAATACCATCAAATATGGTACGCCTACGTATATACTACTTGAAGAAAACTTCTCTACCTATAGCATTTCTCTTCTCTACTACCCTATCTTAACTTTTTTATCTGATACTATTGCATCCTAGCCCTGCCTGGCAGTAGCAGTACACATTTACTTAGTAATATGTCTACAACAAATAAAACTATCCTATCCTTGGTAATACTCTTAGCCACTCTTATACCTATCCTCACCACTACCTATCTCCTCACCTCTTTTGAAAAGGAGAATTACTACTACCTCAACTACTCTCCTAAACAAACAACTATATATAACAATGCCCTTACCCATCCCCAAATAAATATCACCTCCACTTCCTGCTACTTGCTAGCTAAATATCATCGACTTACACCCATGAAATTAAACCACCCCACAGTAAAAAAAATTGAAATATCTACCTAGCCTTAATTCTAACCTACTTTCTGCACTAAAATCCCCCACCTTAAAAGATGGTGACATCCACCCTAACCCAGGCCCTTCTAATCTCTCTACTATACCTATTCTTAGTGCCTCTCCCAACACCCTTATTACCCAGACCAGTCTCTCTAACGTCTTACTAATAGGTCATCTCAATATCCGCAGTATTAACAACAAATTTGCCCATCTCCATGCCCTTCTTGATATTCACTCCTTTGACATCCTCTGTCTTACAGAAACCTGGTTAAAACCCACAATGAAGGATAATGAAATAATCCCCCCAGGGTACAATATACTGAGACACGACAGAGTAAAATGCAAAGGGGAGGAGTAGCCCTACTGTATAGAAATGAACTACACATCTCCTCTATACCTTATAACCCACCTCAAGATAGCAAAGTTGAAATCTTAATCACTAGATTTCAACTCAACCCCAGCAAAGCACTATACATAATCTGTATCTACCTACCCCCAGGTAATAACATTACTACAATAGAGGATACCCTATGCTGGATATCTACTACTTACCCACAAGAAACTATTATTCTAGGCGATTTCAATACTGACTGGAATAGTATCAATACAGATAATCCTTCTTCTCATATTAATTTGCATGGCTTTAACCAAACAATCACCACCACTACTAGAATTAACAAACCAAACAATAAAGAAACTATCCTAGACTGGATACTAATCAATAA